>NW_007246021.1:93741-113893 GCF_000164805.1 Carlito syrichta
GGAAAGAAGGAAAGAAAGAAAGAAGGAAAGAAAGAAAGAAAGAGAAAGAAAGAAAGAGAAAGAAAGAAAGAAAAGAAAGAAGGAAGGAAGGAAGGAAGGAAGGAAAGAAGGAAAGAAAGAAAGAAGGAAAGAAAGAAAGAAAGAAGAAAGAGAAATAAATAAATAAATAAAAAGAAAGAAAAAGAAAGAAAGGAAGGAAGGAAGGAAGGAAGGAAGGAAGGAAGGAAGGAAGAAAGGAAGGAAGAAAGAAAGAAAGGAAGGAAGGAAGGAAGGAAAGAAGGAAGGAAGGAAAGAAGGAAAGAAAGAAAGAAGGAAAGAAAGAAAGAAAAAGAAAGAAAGAAAGGAGGGAAGGAAGGAAGGGAGGAAGGAAGGAAAGAAGGAAAGAAAGAAAGAAAGAAGGAAAGAAAGAAAGAAAGAAAGAAACAAAGAAAGAAAGCAAGCAAGCAAGCAAGCAAGAAAGCCATTCTCCTGCAAACCTTCTGCCCTCAGTCTTCCCCACGGCTCCCCACATGTGAGGGTCCCCCAAGCTCGGCATCTACCAACCCCAACCCACCTTAATGACTGCACCCGCTATTTTGTGGGCGTTCTTGAGGCTCCCTGATCAGGTTCCTGCCAGGTTTTCCGAGGTGAGAAATGTGCCCCAGACAGGCCAGCAATGCAACTCGGCAACAAGGACCTTCCACCAAGTAAGGCCGCAGACACAACCCTCACCCAGGAACATTTCTTTCCCCCATCTCATTTTTTCTGGCTCTAAAGCCACTCACCCTTTGAACACACCACCCGCAGTTGAGAATCTGTGTACAATTCTGATGTTTTTAGAGACAGGATCTGGCTCTGTGGCCCAGGCTGTGTCCCAGGGACACGACCGTTATTCAATGCCACCCTGAGATCACTTGCTTCTGCGATCCTCCCACCTCAGCCATCGGAGTAGTCAGGACATTGGACACCACAACCCCAGACACCCTGTTTTGATGGATGGGTGCAGTGACAGGGTCTCCCTGCCTGGCCTGGGCTAGCCTTGAGCTCCTGGGCTCCAGCCATCTTCCCGTCTCAGCCTCCCAGAGCTCTGGGACTCTAGGTGTGGCTCGCCACACCCAGCCTTCTGGTTCATTTTTGATGAACGATTGAGACTGGGCTTGGGTTCTCAGCCTCATCATCCCAGTTTTTTGGGAGGCTGAGGCCAGTGGCCAGCCTGAGCCCTCGAGTCCTAATGTGTCTGGGCAACTCAGCAAGACCTTGTATCTACCCTGCATCCCAAATGAGCCAGTCATGATTGCACGCCCCTGTCATTCAATCTCCTTGGGAGCCCGGGTCATGAAGGCTTGCCAGAGCCCAGCAGGTTGAGGTTGCAGTGGCCAGTAACGAGCCATTGCCCTCCTGCATGTGCAACAGAGTGAGACTGTGACTCAAAAAAAAGTAAAGAAAAGAAAAGCATCCATTTTTGTATGGAGTTGGGATCATTGTGAACAGAGATCATTTGGGAACAAGGGACCAGCCTTGGGTCTAGAGTTCCCAAAAGATGATGGATCAACAGAGAATTGGGCTGTGGTTTTGAGAGGCTGAGGCATGCTGATGCCCAGGGTTTGAAGACCAGCCTGGGCCATGTATCGAGACCTCGTCATTCCCTAGAACTAAAACACTGGAGTTTTGCCAGATGGTGCCAGCGGGATGCTGTGGCCTCCATCCCAGGGTATTTTTTTGCAACACCCCTGTCAAAATAATGTATGAATTCAGGCTGGACACCGAGGCTCATGGCCATCAGTACAGCACCCTGAAAGGCCGAAGCCAGAGGCTGCCTGAACCTAGGGGTCAGAGAGCAGCACGGGCGATGTGGCCAGGCCTTGTTTCAGTAAGGGATTCCCAAACTATAGGCAGGCTTGGTGGCCCCTTGAGTCCCAGCTGTTCGGAGGCTGAGGCAGGAGGACCACCTGTGCCCCGCAGGTGGAGGGTCTGGAACCACAATCATGCCACCATGACCCAGTCCAGCCAACAGAGACTCCGTTGACAAAAATACACTTCCCATGTGCATTATGATGGGCGTCCACGGCTCCCCAAGTGTTCTGTAACCCAGGCTGGAGCCTGTGGCATGACTGTCGTTCACCACCAGACTTGAAATTGAGGACTCTGGCGATCCTCCTACCTCAACCTCTGGAGTTGCCTTGACGATGACCCCTAGCCCCTGTTTGGATGGATGTGGAGATGGGGTCTCCCCACATGGCTCAGGCTGGCATTGGGCTCCTGGGCTCCAGTCATCCTCATGCCTCAGCCTCCCAGATTCTAACCATGGGCTGCCACACCAGGCCTTCTGGTTAGTTTTTTTTCTAAGAATCGAGGTCGGGCTCAGGGGATCAGCCACCTCATACCAGCACTTTGGGAGGATGAGGCCAGTGGCCGGCCTGAATCCGCAGGTGAAGACCCACCTGAGAAACTCAGTGAGACCTTGTCTCTACCCTCCATCCCGAATAAGCTGAGCGTGGTGGTACTCGCCTGTCATTCCGGCTCCACGGAAGGCTGGGGAAAGCTTGCCACAACCCAGCAGGCAGAGTCTACGGTGGCCAGGAGTAAGCCATCACCCTCCAGCCTGGGTGATGGAGTGAGAATTCGACTTAAAAAATAAAAGGAAAAAAGAAACCAAAAGAAGAGCATCCATTTTTGTATGGAGTTGGGATCATCGTGAACAGACAGAGATCATTTGGGAAGGAGGCCTCAGACTTGGGCCTAGAGTTTACAGAAGAAAATGGATCATCAGATAATTACTCTGTGGCTTTGGGAGGCAGAGGCAGGGGATTCCTGGAGCTCAGGAGTTCAAGATGAGCCTGGGTCACATAGCAAGACCTTGTCGCTCCCCGCAAAGCAAACACTGGAGTCGCATATGTTGGCGCCCACAGTTCTGACTACACGGGAGGTAGTGGCCTCTATCCCAGGGTGTTCCTTTGTGTCACCCCAGCTGACAGAATGTGGGAGTCCAGGCCAGGCACTGTGGCTCATGGGTGTCAGCCCTACGCCCTGGGAGGCTGAGATGGGAGGCTGACTGAACCCAGGTTTCAGAGACCAGTCTGGGAGACGTGATCAGACCTTGTCTCAGCAAGAAGTACCCAAAATTAAGTCAGGCGTGGTGAACCCTGGAGGCCTGGCTGCTCTGGGGCCCAGGTGGGAGTACCACCTGAGCCCCACAGGTCGAGGCACCAGGAGCCATGGTCTTGCTGCCATATCCCAGCCTGGCCAACAGAGACTCTGGCAACAAAATGACACATCCCACGTGCGTCATTGCAGGCATCCACAGCTACCCAGGGAAAGGTCCATGTGGGCGGGGGGAGATGAAGTGATTGGGAGAAGGGACCCTCTCCCCACCTGAAGGTGGCAGACCCAGGGACCATATTCTGGGCTGGCTGTGGCACTGCTGGACCTCCTTGATTGCTCTGTGCCCGAAGGCCGCCCTAGCTCAGTTCTGTCTGAACCATGAGCTCACATGTGTCTTTACCATGGGGCACGAGTGTGGAAGGTGGAGGAGGCAGGCCTACTAGGGGGTGTGGCAGAAGGCATGGGATGAACCTACCAAGTGGACACCTTTGAAACATCCTGCGAATGACAGGCCGGAAAGTGCCTTTTCCTCTCCTATCTCTGAGGATGACTCCTCATGCTGGGTGGCAGGGGTGGTGGTGGTGGTGGTGGTGATTAGTAATATTTGGAATTGGAATTCTGCTCTGTCACCCAGGCCAGAGCACTGGGGCATGCTCACGGCCACTGTGGACACCACCTGCCCGACTCAGGTGAACCTCCCACCTCACCCCCTGAGTGGTTGTAATCACAGGCCTGCTCCACCACGACTGACTAATCTTTGGATTTATTTTTGTTAGCCGATATGAGATCTTGCCCTGTGTCCTGGGCTGGTTTCAAACATGCAGTCTCAGGCCGTCATTCGCCTTGCCTGCAGAAGTGCCGGGATGCCAGACTGAACCCCTCAGCTGGCCTGTGGTGGTGGTGTTGGTCGTGGTTGGTATTATTATTCTGAGTCAGAGTCTGCTCTGTCACCCAGGCTGGAACCGAGGGGCCTGCTCTCAGTCACCACAGCCTCCACTGGCTGGGCTATGCAGATCCCCCCATCATGGCCTCCCAAGTGGCATCCCGGCCCTTTGGAGGCTGAGGTGAGTTAACGGCCTGATGCTACAAGTTTGACATCAGCCCAGGACACAAGGAGCCACCTTGTCTCAGCCATCAAAAATAATCCAAAGATTAACCAGGTGTGGTGGCACAGGACTGTAGTTCCAACCACTCGAGGAGTCAAGGTGGGTGGATCCCCTGAGCCTGGTAGGTTGAGTACGTGGTGTCTGTGAGCATACCCCTGTGCTCTGGCCTGGGTGAAAGAGATGGATTCCCACTCCAAATCATAATAATCACCACCACCACGACCACCACCACCACCACCACCACCACCACACCTGCCACCCAGCGTGTGGATTCAACCTCAGGGATAGGAGAGGAAAAGGCACTTTCCTGCTTGTCACTTGCAGGAGGTTTCAAAGGAGCCACCGGGCACGTCCAACCTACACCTTTGGCAATGTGTCCTAGAAGGCCTGCTTCCACCCTCCACACCCATACCTTGTGGTAAAGATGTGTGTGAGGTCATGGAACAGAGGCCTCTAGTTAGGGTGCTCATTGGGAAAAGAGTGATCAAGGCAGTGTGTCAATGGCACAGCCAGCCCAGGTTCCGGTAGCCCGGTCTGCCACCTTAGCGTGGGGGGGAGGACCTCTTCCTTCCCCATCACTCCATTGCCCCTGCCCACGCTGACCTTTCCCTTGGGAGCCGTGGACGCCCAGTGTGATGCACATGGGAGGCATCTGTTTTGTTGCCTGAGTCTCTGATGAACAGACTGGGGTGTGGCAGCATGATCATGGCTCCTGGGGTCTTAACCTGTGGAGCCCAGGCAGTCCTCCTGCCTCAGCCTCCAAGCAGCCAGCACTCCAATGGCTACCATGACTGACGTGATTTTGAGCACCTCTCACTGAGATGAGGTCTGGCTATGGCATGCTGGCTGGTTTCCGAATCCGGGACTCAGGGAGCCTCATGCCTCAGAATCACATGGTGCGGGCCTGAGGGCCATAAGCTACAGTCCCCGGCCTGGACTCACACGTTCTGTCAGCGGGGGTGATGCAAAGGAACGCCCCTTGGTGGAGGCAACCAAATCCAATGTAGACCGGACCAAGGACTCCACCAGGCACAACTCCAGTTTTTGCCTTCTGGAGAGTGATGAGATCTCACTACATAGCCCAGGGTGGTCTTGATCCTGGGCTCCAGTAGTCCCCCACTTCAGCTTCCCAAAGTCATAGCCCAATTGTATGCCGATCCATCATCTTTCAAGAATTCTAGGCAGTAGGCTGGGGCCTCCTTCCCAAATTATCTCTGTTCACGATGGTCCCAACTCCTTACACAAATGGATGCTTTTATTTTTTTTTTCCTTTTTTTCCTTTTTTCTTTGAGTCAGAATCTCACTACTTCACCCAGGTTGGTGGGCGGTGATTTGCTTATGTCCACCACAGATTTGGCCCACCTATCTCCCATGAGGCTTTCCCTGACATTCTGAGGATGCACAATGACAGGCCCATGCCACCACGCCTGGCTCATTTGCCATGAATGGTAGAGACGAGTCTTGCCAAGGGTCCTGAGCAGGAATCATCCCACAGTCTTCACCCAGCCGCTGGCCTCGATCTCCCAAAGAGCTTGGATGATGAGGCTGAGCCCCAGAGCCTGGCCTCAATCCTTCATCAAAAACAAACCAGAAGGCCTGGCAGGGAGGCCCACGTTTGGATTCCCAGTGCTCTAGGAGGCTGAGGAGGGAGGATACTGGAGCCCAGGATACGAAAGCCAGCCTGGGTCATGCAGGGAGACCCTGTTCCCGCACCCATCCAAACAGGGGTCTCCAGTTGGGGTGCCCATCATTCCATCCACTCCAGAGGCTGAGGTGGAAGGATTGTTGGAGCCTGTGATTTTGAGGCTGGTGGTTAATGAAGGTCATGTCCCCGGGCCTGTGCCACAGAGACAGACCCAGTATCCAAAAACATCAGAATCGTACACAGATTCTCAACTGCACATGGTGAGTTCACAAAGTGACTGGTTTTAGAGCCAGAAAAATGGAATTAGGGGAAGAAATATCCCTGGCTGAGGAATGTGTCCCTGGACTTTCTTGGCAGAAAGTTCTTATAGCCGAGTTGGAGGGTTGGCCTGCCTGGGGCACATTTCACACCTCAGAGAGGAGAGCAGGCAGGAACCCGGTGAGGTAGTCTCGGGAACTCCCATACCAAAGCGGGGGCAGCCAATAGGGTAGTTGAGGTTGAAAGATGCCAAGCTTGGGGGACATTCACAATTGGGGGGGTGAGGACTTAGGGCAGAATATTTGCAGAAGAATGGATTTCTTTCTTTCTTCCCTTCCTTCCTTCCTTCCTTCCTTCCTTCCTTCCTTTCTTTCTTTCTTTCTTTCTTTCTTTCTTTCTTTCTTTCTTTCTTTCTTTCTTTCTTTTCTTTTCTTTTCTTTCCTCACTAGGTTTCCCATGCTGCTGTCAAACTACTGAACTCGGGTCATCCTCATGGCCTGGGCTTCCCAAACTGCTATGATCACAGGTTTTCCATTTGGCAACATCTTGATTTCCTTCCCGGTCTTCAACTGTGGGTCAGGGACTATCCTCCCACCGAAGCCTCCCCTGACCCAAGGTTTTCTGGGTTTTGCTTGCGGTCAAAGTGGGGGCTTGCTATGGTGTTCAGCCAGTTCTAGCATTCCCGATTCCATCCATCTTCCCATCTCAGCCTCCCCAAGTGCTGGGGAGACAGGCGTGAGTCACCTGACTGCCCCTACTCCACCAAAGGTTTGATAGTCATGCCCTCCCTTTCCTCGACGTACCCCCAGGGAGGTGTGAGCAGGTCCACCCTGGGGAACAAGGAGGGGAGAGTGGTGGTCGCCCTGGCAGAGACATGCCCATGGGCTAAATGCTTCTCCCACGGAGGACTCGATGGGCCAATCTTGCTGCCTGCTCTGGGGTCCCCGGTCATTGGAAGGGAATGAGTCTCACGGTAGTGCCCCGAGAGTGGATTGGAGGCTGGGAGCAGGAACTCACACCTGTCATTCTGGCACTCTGGTAGGCCAAGGCCAGAGGATTTCCTGAGCCACTGGATTTGAGACCAGCCTGGGCACCTTGGAGAGACCTTGTCTCTGCAAGAAGCCAAAAAAATGAGCCTAGCTTGGTGGCGCAGGCCTTTGGTTCCATGCACTTGGAAGCCCACAGTGGAATGATGGCCAGAGCCCAGTCATTGGAGGCTGCAGTGACTGAGAGAGGGCCCAGGCACTCCAGCCTGGGCGATAGTGCAGGAATCTGACTCAGAATAATAATATGAACCACCACCATCACACCAATCACAGGCCAGGCTCAGGAACTATGCATGGCATTCCTGCCTTTTGGAGACCCAGGTGAGTGATGGCCTGAGACTGTGGGTTCTACACCAGCTCAGGACTTGGGTGAGACCTTGTATCATTCATCATAAATAAATCCAAATATTAACCAGGTGTGGTGGTGCAGGCCTGTGGTTCAAGCCAATATATGGACCGAGGTGGGAGGATCACTTGAGCCTGGCAGGTGAATTCTGCAGTGGCCCTGAGCGTGCCCCTGTTCTCCAGCCTTACAGAGTGGGATTCTGACTCTAAATAATATTAGTCACCACCACCACCACCAACTTCACCCCTGCCACACGGCATGAGGTGTCACCCTCAGGGATGGGAGAGGAAAATGCACTTTCTGGTCTGTCGTTCATGGGAGGTTTCAAAGGTGGCCACCAGGGACCTCTGTCCCACTCTTTCAGTCATGCACCCCAGAAGCCCTTCCTCTACCCTCCATAATCTTGCCCCACAGGAAAGAATTGTGTGAGCTCACAAAACAGATGGGCCTTTTTAGGGCAGCTATCAGGCACAAAGTGTCAAGGCAGTTCAGCAACGCCACAGCGAGGCCAGGTTCCCGTTGCCCTGTCTTCCACCTTCAGGCATGGGGAGGGCCCCCTCCCCTTCCGATCACTCCATTGACCCTGCCCATGTGGACCTTTCCCTGGGGAGCTGGGGATGCCCATATTGATGCACATGGGAGGCCTCTTTTTTGTCACCAAATTCGCCCTTGGCTTGGCTGGGGTGCGGCAGCATGATAGTGGCTCCCAGGACTTCGAACTGTGGGGCTCAGGCTGGTCCTCCCACCTCGGCACTGAGCAACTGGGAACCTGGGGACCACTGTTCCTTACTCAATTATGGGGACCTCTCATCGAGATTCTTTCTGGTCAAGTCACTCATGCTGGTCTCTGACCCCTGGGCTCAGGAAGCATCCCACCTTGGTCTCCCAAGTCATGGGGCTGATGGTTGTGAGCCATGGTGCCCAGACTGGTCTTGCACATTCTGGTGGTGGGGGAGATGCAAAGGAATGCCTCAGGACAGAGGCCACTGCTTCCTGTGTAGCTGGGACCACGAGCACCACCATGCGTGACTCCAGTGATTGCATTCTGGGGAGCGTCAAGGTCTCACTACGTGGCCCAGGCTGGTCTCGAAATCCCAGGGTCCAGTGGTCCCGTGCCTTGGCCTCTCAAAGCCACAGTCGATTGTCTGCCTATCCACCATCTTTTGGGAACTCTAGGTCCAAGCCTTGGGCCTCCTACCCAAATGACTTGTTTGTTCATGATGGTCCCAAAGTCATACATACCTTTTTAACTTTGAGTCAGTGTCTCATTCCCTTGCCCAGGCTGGAGGGTGGTGGTTTGTGCTCGGCCACCACAGCCTCGGCCTGCCAGGCTTTGGTGAGACTTTCCTCGGCCTTCCTAGGAGCCAGAACAACAGGCACATGCCACCACACCCGGCTCATTTTGGATGGAGAGTAGAGACGAGGTCTCACCTGGTTGCCTGGGTCAGAGAGTGGACCTGCCTGGGACACATTTCTCACCTTGGAGAGGAAAGCCAGCAAAAACCCAGCCAGGGAGACACAGGAACTCCAGCACCACTGTGGGGGCAGCCATTGGAGGGTTGGGGCTGGAAGGTGCCGAGCTTGGGGGACCCTCACATGTGCAGGGGGCAGAAGATTTGCAAATGCAAGAAATGAACAAATAAAACTTTGGCTCATTTTAGCTGTCAGAGACCGGCTCCGACCGAGGGGGATTGGGCCTGAATTGGGGGAATCAGGAAATGGCAAAGAAGAAACAACTCAAAGGCAGTTCTTTTGGGTTCAGTCTGATCAGGACTGTTCCAACTTTTATTCAAACTCTTCCCTGCTTATATACCATTTTCTATAACCTCTGGCAGAGAAACAATTATCTGCAGGGGGCTTACAAATTTCATGATGTATAACGTACTTCACAAAAGATTTTGCTCAAGGTAACAATCAAGGTTCCATGATGCATAACGTGCTTCACAAGATTTACGTCAACATGACACACATATTACTCTTATAATAGTTTCACAAACTGTTCCCCATATTATTTAATGCATAATCCATGTTTCACAAACCATTCCTATTTTTACTAAATATAAAATTTCAAATATTCTATTTACTTTCTATGATTTTTCAAAACATCATCTTATGTTATTCTTTAAAACTTAACTTACAACTAATTTATTCTTATACTAATTCTAACTGCAAAACCACACAATGACTCATATAAGCCTTTCTAACTATTTTTAAGTTTAACAGTTCTTTTCTATCTAATGATTAAACTTAACACTATGCTATACCTTATAAACATAATTACCTTTTACATCTTCTTAAATCTTAACTATCATTAATATAAATTTTTACTATTATAAAACTATAAACTTACCTTTACCTTATTCTTAAACATACTAAAACTATAAATCTAATTATACTTAAAACCTATTTCCTTGTAAGCTTGCGCACGACTATTGTGTAAAAAATTCCATTGCCATAGTAACTTATTGAGCAGCCCAGCTGAAGGCAGAAACTGTAACAAGGGAGTTTCGGTAAATAGCTTGTTCTTCTAAGTCCAGCTTGACTGGAAGCAAAAACAAAAGAGTTTCAGTACACTTAATAAAGGATCTCAAAATTAGCCTTTGGAAGAGGAACTTAAAGTTAACTTCTGGGAAAAGGAAACTTAAAGCCTTAAACGAAACTTAAAGGTTTTTATGAATTATTTTTACTATTAAAATCCCTCCAATAAAATTTATAACATATCATAATTAATCCAAGATACTGGTTGAAGATTTTATTATCAATTAGCAAATTTTACTATAATTTTGAGCATGCATTTTAAAGACACAAAAGAGTCTGTCAAACAGGATCCATGGGGCCTTTGCCTCCAACATGGCCATGATATTCCAGAGCTTTTCTCTCAGCCAGCGTATTTTTCATGGGACTTTTGCCTCTGTCATGGTCGCTGTATGCCAGAGTTCTCTTAGCCAGCGGTTTTCCTATTTTCAGGTGCTCTGTAGTTTGTTTCTTCAAGGTTTGGCGCTCCCAACAGCAGGAGAATGGATTTCTTTCTATTTTTCTTTCTTTCTTTCCTTTCTTTCTTTCGTTCATTCTTTATTTCTTTTCATTCCTCTCCCTCTTTTTTTTCTCACTACAAACTGCCCAATTCGAGGCATTCTTTCAGTCTCAGTTTCCCAAAGTGCTCGATCAAGGCTTTGCATTTGGTTGATATCCTGGTCTTCCTGCCTAGTTTTGAAATCTGGGCTGGAGACGATCCTCCCACCAAGGCCTGCCCTCACCCCCCACCTTGCTTGGGGTCAAGGTGGGGGCTTGCTATGGTGTCCAGCCTGGTCTCCGTTCCTGGGCTTCAGCCATCTTCCCATCCCGACCTCCTTGGGTGCCGAGGAGACAGGCGTGAGTCACCCAGCCAGCCCCTTCTGACAGTTTGAAAGTCACCCCCTACCTTTCCCCGAGGCGACCCATAGGAGGAAAGAGAATGTCCACCCTGGGGACATGGTGGGCAGATGGTGGGCACCCTGGTGCCTTTGGCTATGCATCCCAGAAGGCCTACCTCCACCCTCCACACTCGTGCCCCATGGCAAAGATGTGTGTGAGTTCAAGAAACACATGGTCTCAAGCTAGGGTGGCCATCGAGCACAGAGTGAGTAAGGCAGTCCAGCAACACTGCAGCCATCCCAGGTTCCGGTTGCCCGGTTCTCCCTCCTTTGAGCGTGGAGAGGGCCCCTGCTTCTCCCAATCTCTCCATTATCCCCCGTCCACGAGGACCTTTCCCTGGGAAGCTGTGGACACCCGTCATGACACAAGTGTGAGGCATCATTTTTGTCACAGGTGTTTGCATCAGCCGGGCTGGGGTGCTGCGGAATGATTGTGACTCCCGAGACCTCGACCTGAGGGACTTATTCGGTCCCCCCGCCTTGGCCCCTGAGCACTTGTGCCTCTGGGACCACCATGCCTGGCTCGATTTTGGGGACCTCTCACTAAGATGAGTTCTGGCCATGTCACCCGGCTTGTCTCCCAACTTGGGGCTCAGGAAACTTCCAGACTTGCTCTCCAAGGGCATGGGGAATGCCACCATGAGCCACGGTGCCCAGCCTGGACTCGCATGTGCTGTCAGCAGAGGCCACACAAAGGCATGCCCCGGGACGGAGAACATCACCTCCCGTGTAACTGGGAATATGTTTGACATCATGCCTGACTCAAGTGTTTGCATTCTGGGGAGAGATGAGGTCTCGTTACGTGGCCCAGGCTGGCCTTGAACTCCTGGGCTCCAGCGGTCCCCCACCTTGGCCTCCCAAACCACAGCCTGAATGTCTGCCAATCCATCGTCTTTTGGGAACTCTATGCCCAAGGCTGCAGTCTCCTTCCCCAATGATCTCTGTCTCATCACGATGATCTCAACTCCATACAAAAAAGGATACTCTTCTTTTTGTTTATTTTTTTGGGGTTGGAGTCGCACTCCATCACCCAGACTGAAGGGCAGTGGCTCACTCCAGGCCAATGCAGCCCTGGCCCAATGTCCTCCAGTGAGCCTTCCACACTGGGCCTTCCGAGGAGCCGGAACAACAGGCCAACACCACCACAAAAGGCTCATTTGGGCTGGAGGGTAGAGAGGAGGTCTCGTTGAGTTGTCTGGGTATGTCTCAGACCCCCAGGCTTGTGCCAGCCCTCCAAAAGTGCTGGGATGATGAGGTTGAGCCCCCAAACCTGGCCTCGATCCTTCATTGAAAACAAACGAGAAGGCCAGGCTTGGCTGCCCGCACTTTGTATCTCAGCACTCTGGGACCATTTGGGATGATGGCTGTAGTCCAGGAGTTCAAGGCCAGTCCAGACCATGAATGAGACCCCATCTCCACACTCATCCAACCAAGGGGTGTGGGGTTGTGGTGTTCGATGTCCTGGACTCTTCAGAGGCTGAGGCTCTGGATCTCCATAGCCTACAATTTCAAGGCTGGTGGTGAATGATGATCGTGTCCCTGGGCCCCAGCCTGGACCACAGACCCAGACCCTGTCTCCAAAAGCATGAGAATTGTACAAAGATTCTCAACTGCACCTGGTGTGTTCGGAGGGCAATTGTCTTTAGAGCTAGAAAAAAATGAGATTGGGGGGAAGAAATGTCCCCAGGTAAGGTATGTGTCACTGGCCTTTCTTAGCATAAAGTCCTCATTTCCGACAGACAGCCAGGCTTCCTGGGCCACATTTCTCACCTTGGAGAGGAGAGCTGGCAGAACCTGGCCATGGAGCCTCGGGAACACCCACACCAAAGTGGGGGCAGTCAATTGTAGAGTTGGGGAAGGAAGGTTCCATGCTTGGGGGTCCCTCGCAAGTGCGGGAGCAGGAAGGAAGGACTGAGGGCAGAAGTTTGCAGGCAAATGGATTGGTTTATTGACTTCGATTTTCTTTCTTTCTTTCTTTCTTTCTTTCTTTCTTTCTTTCTTTCTTTCTTTCTTTTTCTCTCTCTCTCCCTTTCTTTCTCTTTCTTTCTCTCTTTCTCTCTCTCTTTCTTTCTTTCTTTCTTTCTTTCTTTCTTTCTTTCTTTCTTTCTTTCTTTTCCTGTCTCTCTCTCTTCTGTCCTCACTAGGTAGCCCTGGCTGCTCTCAACCTGCCCAACTCAGGCCTTCCTCTCGGCCTTGGCTTCTCAAACTGCTGTCATCACAGGCTTTCCATTTGGTCGACATCCTGGTCTTCCTGCCTAGTCTTGAACTCTGGGCATGAGGCAAACCTCTCGCCAAGGCCGACCCTCACCTAAGGTTTTCTGGATTTGTATGGAGGTCAAGGTGGGGACTTGCTATGGTCTCCAGCCTGGTCTCAGCTCCTGGGCTCCAGCCATCTTCCCATCTTGGCCTCCCCAAGTGCCGAGGAGACAGGCGTGAGTTGCCCTGCCCTCCCCCAATGGTTTGAGAGTCACAGCCTCCCTTTTTCAGAAGCAGCCCCTGGGAGGAGTGAGTGGGTCCACCATGGGGATTGAGGTGGTGGAGGGGTGGGCAACCCAGCAGATACATGCCCTTGCACCAGTCATTCCCTCAGGGTGGGCTTGGTGGGTGACGCTGGGTGCTCTCTCCAGGTTCCCGGGTGATATGAAGGATACAGGTCTCATGCTGGGGCCCCAAGAATAGTGTGAAGGGCTGGTGGGGACCACACGCATGTACCCTATCACTTTTGAAGGCCAACGCTAGGGGTTGGCCTTAGCCTCTTGGTTCTAGTCCACCCTGGGCACCTTGGTGAGACCTCATTTCTACAAGAAAATAACAATAGGAACCAAGCCTATTTGTGCATGCCAATCATTCCTGCCACTCACGAGGCAACAGCAGGAGGATCACTGAAACCCTTCCAGTAGAGGCCACAGAGGCCAAGAGCGGGACTCTGTGCTCCGGCCTGGGTGATAGTTCAGCATTCAGAATGAGAATAATAATACCAACCACCACCACCACAAACATAGTCCGGCCTCAGGGTCTCAGAATGACATCCTGGCCATTTGGAGATCAAGATGAGGGGATGGCAAGACCCTGCAGGTTTGAGACCAACCCTGGACACTGGACTTGACCTCGTCTCAGTCATCAAAGTTAAATCCAAAGATTAGCCTGGCATGTTGGCACAGGCTTGTGGTTCCAGCCACTCTGGGGCTGAGGTGGGAGGATTAGCTGAGCCCAGCAGGTAGAGTCCGCTGTGACCATGAGCATGCCCCTGTAATCTGGCCTGGGTGACAGACTAGGATTCCAACTCCAAATAATAATCACCACCACCAGTATCAATAACACCCCTGCAACCCAGAAGAATGAGTCATCCTCAGGGATGGGAGAGAAAAAGACATTCTCCAGCATGTCATTTGCATGACGTTTCAAAGGTGGCTACTGAGCACGTCCATCATGCCCTTCCAGCCATGTGTACCAGAAGACCTGCCTCTGCCCTCCACACTCTTGCCCCATGGCAAAGATGTGTATGAATTCACGTAACAGACAGCCCTGAACTTGGGCGGCCACTGGGCACACAGTGATCAAGGGGGTCTAACAACACCACGACCAACTCAGTTTCTGGTTGCCTGGTCTGCCACTTTTGGGCAGGGGTGGGCCTTTTCCTCTCCTGATTACTCCATCATCCCCTGCCCACACGAATCTTTCCCTGGGAAGTCATGGACATCTGTCATAATGCACGTGGGAGGTATATTTTTTGTTGCTGGAGTCTTCTTCTGCCGGGATGGGTCACAGTGGCACAATCGTGCCTTCCATGTTCTCAACCTGCCAGGCTCAGGTGATCCTCCCTCCTCAGCCCCAGAGAATCTGGGACTCAAGGAGCCACCATGATTCGATTTTGGGAACCTCTCACCGAGATGAGGTCTGGCAACATTGCCCTGGCTGGTCTCTGACCCCTGGGCTCAGGCAGCCTCCCTCCTTGGCTGCCCAGGCTGTGGGACTGATGGCTGTAAGCCACGGTGAATGGCCTGGACTTGCACATTCTGTTGGTGGGGAGATGCAAAGGAATGCCCCAGGACAGAAGCCACCACATCCTAAAATGACAGGCGTGCCCCACCATGCTCAGCTAATTTGGGATGGAGGTTAGAGATGAGGTCTCACCAATTTACCAGGCCAGATCTCTCCATGTGCTAGGGCCGACCACTGGCACCAGCTCCCAAAGCACTGGGATGACGAGGTTGAGCACCTGAGCCCGGTCTCAATCCTTCATTGATAACAAACAAGAATGCCTGGCACAGTGTCCCACAACTGGTATCCCAGTGCTCTTGGAGGCCATGGCTGGAGGATGGCTGGACCCAGGAGCCCAAGGTCAGCCCGGGCCATGCAGTGAGACTCTGTCTTCACACACATACAAACAAGGAATCTGGGCTCAAGGTGCTGGTTGTTTCAGTCACTCCAGTGACTGAGGCTGGGGGATTATCAAAGCCCGTGATTTTGAGGCTGACGGAGAATGATGGTTGTGTCCCCAGGTCCCAGTCTGAGACACAGAGCCAGACCCTGTCTCTTAAATCATCAGAATCATACACAGATTCTCAACTGAGAGTGATGTGTTCACAGGGTGACTGGACTTAGAGTCATGAAAAATGGAATTGTGGGGGAAGAAATGTCCCTGGGTAAGGGATTTGTCCTGGGCCTTTCTTGGTGGAAGGAGCTCATTGCCCAGTCAGAGGGTAGGCTGCATGGCACACATTTCCCACCTTGAAGAGGAGAGCTGGCAGTCACCTGGTCAGTGATCCTGGAAAATCCTGCACCAAAGCAGGGGCTGCCATTGGGTGCCATTGGGGCTGGAAGGTGCTGAGCTTGGGGGACCTTCACATGTGGAGGGATGGAGGGGAAGGATTGAAGGCAGAATGTTTGCAGGAGAATGGATTTCTTTCCTACTTTCTTTATTTGTTTATTTTCTTTCCTCACTAGGTTGCCCAGTCTGCTCTCAAACCATCCAACTCAGGCCATCCTCTCGGCCTGGTCCTCTAAAACTGCAGTGATCATATCTCTGCTTTCCGTTTTGTTGACATCCTGTTCTTCCTGTCTGGTCTTGAACTCTGGGCCAGAGGAGAACATCCCTCTAAGGCCTGCCCTCACCAAAGGTTTTCTGGGTTTTCCTTGGGGTCGAGTTGGGGTCTTGCTATGGTGTCCATCCTGGTCTCGAGATCCCAGGCTCAGGTCATCTTCCCAACTCGACCTCTGCAAGTGCCAAAGAGAGACTCTTGAGTCACCCGGCTGGTCCACCCCCAATGGTTTGAGAGAAACGCACTCCCATTCCCCAGGGCAGACCCTACTTGGAGTGAGTGGGTCCACCCTGGGGAATGAGGCCTGCAGAGGGGTGGTTGCCCTGGCAGAGATACATTCCTGTGCCAGGCACTCCCTATGGGTGGGCTTGGTGGGTGACTCTGGCTGCCTACTTCGGGGTCCCAGGTCATCAGAATGGAGTGGGCCTCACAGTGGGGCCTCGAGAGGGGTGTGAATGCTGGGCATGGTGGCTCACGCCTCTCACCCCAGTGCTTTGGGAGGCCAAGGGGAAAACATGGCCTTAGTCCCCGGGTATGAGACCAGACCGGGGACTTTGAAAAGACATCGTCTTTACAAGAAACAAACAAAATGAGCCGAGTATGGTGGCAGACATTTGTTTCTGGTCACATGGGAGGCTGCAATGGGAGGATCACCAGAGCCCAGCCAGTGAAGGCCGAGCTGGCTGAGAGTGGGACCCTGCATTTTGACCTGGGTGAAAGACTGGAACTCTGACTCAGAATAATAATACCAACCACAACCACAACTACAGGCCAGTCTCAGGGGCACAGCCTGGCATCCCGGACCTTTGGAGGCCCAGGCAAGAGAATGGCCTAAGCCTGCAGATTCGACACCAGCCTGGGACATGGGGAAAGACCTCATCTTGGCCATCAAAAATAAATCCAAATATTAGCCGGGTGTGATGTCACAGGCCTGTGGTTCCAGCTACTTGTGGGGGGGAGGTGGGAGTACCAACTGGGCCAAGCAGATGGATTCCGTGGTGGCCATGAGCATGCCCCTGCACTTCAGTCTGGGTGATAGAGTGGTATTTTGACTTCAAATAACAATAATCACCATCAAAATCACCACCACCACCCCTGCCACCCAGCGCGAGGATTCACCCTCAGGAATGGGAGAGGAAAATGCACTTTCTGCCCTGTCGTTCACAGGAGGTTCCAATGGTGGCCTCCAGGCATGTCCATCTCATGCCTTTGGCCACGTGCCTCAGAAGGCCTGCCTTCATCCTTCACACTCATGCCCCAAGGCAAAGACTCATGTGAGCTTGAGGAACATAACACCCCAACTTATTGTGGCTGTCGGGAACAGAGTGATCAAGGTTGTCCAGCAATGCAGTAGACAGCCCAGGTTTTGGTCAACCAATCTGCCACCTTCAGTCCAGGGGAGGGCCTCATCCTCTCCTGATCACTCCAACATCCCCCACCCACACGGACCATTCCCTGGTAACCATGGATACCAATCATGATGCACATGGGACATGTCTTTTTTTGTCACCAGAGTCTCCGTCATTCATGTTGGGGCATAGTGGCACAACCATGGCTCCCAGGGCCTCGACCTGATGGGCTCAGGTGGTCTTCCTACCTCGGCCCATGAGCAGCCAGGACTCCAGGGGCCAGCAAGCCTGACAAGGTCTGGCAACCTCGCATGGGCTGGTCTCTGACCCCTGGGCTCAGACAGCCTACCACCTCAGCCTCCCAGGTCATAAGACTGACAGCCATGAGCCACAGTGCCCGACCTGGACTTGCATGTTCTGTTGGTGGGGGTGATGGAAAGAAACACCCCGGGAAGGAGGCCACTGCGCCCTGTGTATCTGTGACCATGGGCACCACCATGCACTACTCCAGTGTTTGCATTCTGGGGGGCAACAAGGACTTGCTACATGACCCAGACTGGTCTCGAAACCTGAGCTCCTGTGGTCCCCTGCCTTGGCCTCCCAAAGCCACAGCCCAATTGTCTGCTGATCCATTGTCTTTTGGGAACTCTAGTCCTCAGGCTGGGGCCTCCTTCCCAAATGATCTGTCTGTTTATGATGATCCCAACTCCACACACAAATGGATGCTCTTCTTTTTTTCCTTTATTCCTTTTTTTCTTTGAGTTGGTGTCTAACTTCATCATCCAGGCTGGAGGGCAGTGACTTTCTTCCGTCAACCACAGCCTCGGCCCACCAGGCTCCAGTGAGTCTTTCCCCAGCCTTCTGAGGAGCAGGAATGACAGGCATGAGACACCATGCCTGGCTAATTTGGGATGGAAGGTAGAGTCGAAGTCTCACTGAGTTGCCTGGGCAGGTTTCAGCCTTCAAGCTTGGGCCAGCCACTGGTCTTGGCCTCCCAAAGCTATGGGATGATGAAACTGAGCCCCCGAGCTGGCCTTGATCCTTCGTTGAAAATGAACCGGGAGGAGACGGGGCAAGATGGCGACGGCATAGGTGAACTGGTGAGATTCTCTGAACGTGAGTTCCCAAAACGGCTATTACTTCGCTACCCCCATCCCCCAGCCCACCACAAACTGTGCTTGGGTCAGACCTGGGAACTTCAGTCCCACGCAAGGCCAGATATTGTGCCCCCCACACTGCTGCCATTCTACTCGTGTGTGGAAGTCTCCGGTCCCAGCCCCATCCAGATCCCTCCCCGGCTGCATTGTCTCCAGTCTGGGCACCCGGCACCAAGCTGCCAGTCACACAGGGAGGCTCTGGGCACCTGCCCCTCAGAGACGCCGGTTCCACTTCTGGCTGAAGTATTCTGTAGGGTCCCAGCGCCACTCTCGCCATTTACAGCCTGCCCTTTGGAACTTTGGAGCTCTGGAACTCTGGGTCCCGCCTGGCTGAGGCACTCAGCGTGAGACCCCAAACCAGAGGACCCAGACAAGCGGAGAAAAGCAGATCTGCTTAAACTGCCTTGCCATTCTCCAGGCAGAGACTTCATTGCCCGGCCCACCTATCAACAAACTTTACCTCATTTCCTAAGGCCAGGTATTGCAGCGTGCGGGGAAGTTTTGGGTCCCTGCTCCCTCCAGCTCTCTCCCCGGCTGCATTGTCTCCAGTCTGGCACCCGGCACCACCAGTCGCACAGGGAGGCTCTGAGCACCCGCCCCTCAGAGACACCGGTTCCATTACTGGCTGAAGTACTCTGTAGGGTCCCAGTGCCACTCTCGCCATTTACAGCCTGCCCTTTGGAACTTTGGAGCTCTGGAACTCCGGGTCCACCCTGGCTGAGGCACTCAGCATGAGACCCCAAGCCAGAGGACCCAGACAAGTGGAGAAAAACAGATCTGCTTAAACTGCCTCGCCATTCTCCAGGCAGAGACTTCCATTGCCCCACCCACCTAGCAACAAACTTTACCTCATTTCCTAAGGACAGATATTGCAGCGTGGGGTAGCTTTGGGTTCCTGCTCCCTCTGGCTCTCTCCCCAGCTGCATTGTCTCCAGCCCAGCACCCGGCACCGCCAGTCACACAGGGAGGCTCTGAGCGCCCGCCCCTCAGAGACACCGGTCCCATTCTTGGCTGAAGTACCTTGTGGGGGGCCCAGAGCCACTCTCACAGCCCACTGCCTGCCCTTTGGAGCTTTGGAGCTCTGGAACTCCGGGTCCACCCAGGCTGAGGCACTCAGTGTGAGACCCCAAGCCGGGGGACCCAGACAAGATCTGTGGAGAAAAACAGATCTGGGTAAACAACCTTGCTATTCTCCAGGCAGAGACTTCCATTGCCCCGCCCACCTATCAACAAACTTTACCTCAGCTCCTAAGGCAACAGCGTGAAACAGGAGACAAAGCCCCACCCCTATGCTGCAATGAAAAATAAAAGGGAGATGCTGGAATTAGAGATCACAGAAGTGACTCTAGTCTGATCGCTTATTTTGACTTATGATTTTATCATTGAAACTGTTGGTCTAGATTACATTTGGTGTTTACCTTCTGACTTATACTGTTTCTTGATTTTTTTTGGCCTGTCTCTGTTTAACTATCAGTATTCTTTAGGGAATCTTTCTTACCTGTCTTTTTTCACTTCTTCCCAGCCCTGTGTCTCTCTCTCACCTGATAGTTGGTATGTATATCTGTTTTTCCTCTTGCACTTTCTCTCTTTCACTTATTTTTGACTTTATGATTTTATCATTGTAACTGTTAGTTTAGATCACGTCTGTGTTTACCTTCTGATCTACACTGTTTTCTCGATTTTATTAAACCTGTGTCTGTGTAACTATC
>NW_007246021.1:113959-115350 GCF_000164805.1 Carlito syrichta
CACTGTTTCTCAATTTTATTGCCCTGTCTCCGTGTTGCTATCAGTACACTTTAGTACTGTGTAGCTATCAGTACTCTTTCTTACGTGTCTTTCTTCACCTCTTCCCAGCCCTGTGTCTCGTTCTCACCTGATAGTTGGTATGTATATCTGTTTTCCCTCTCGTGCTTCTCTCTTTCTAACTCCCTATTGACCCCCCCTTCCTCCGTTATTTTCCTCTTCTATATGCCCCCTTTTTAAATCTAGGGACCAAGACTGCATACTGCTGAATAGACAGACTGTAAAGCAGAGGGAAAAGTGAACAAAGCCAGAAGACCCTCTTAAGGAAGAACAGGTCATTGCAGAAGAGAAATAAAAGCAACCCCACCTCCCCTCAAAAACAGAATTGAAGAGGGGGAGGGAAAGCGGGAGAGGGAGAAAAATCTACAGAAATGTAGAAAAACCAAAAGAAGAGTATGGGTCTCTCCCAGACACCTGGGAGAGCAGACACTGAGAAAACTGACTTTGGAATACGAACAATGAAAAGTTCCCAGAATGAAGGGTCTCAAAATGCAAATGTAGATATCAAAACAATAATGGAGAGATTAAAAAGAATTGAGGAGACACAAGAAGAAACTAGGAAGGAGCTGATATCTGAGATAACAGTAATAAAGAATACTGTGAACGAAATAAATAACAAATTGATAAGCATGGAAAGCAGAATTACCCAAGCAGAAGAAAGAATCTCAGAGCTTGAGAACCAAAATATAGAAATAACCCAAACTCTTAAAAACACAGAAAATAAGCTTAAAAAGACAGAACAAAACCTTCAAGAGATGAGTGACTACCACAAGAGGCCTAATCTAAGAATAATCGGACTCCCTGAGGCAGAGAGAGAAACAGAGACCACATTGGAACAAACTTTCCATGAGATCATTCAAGAAAATTTCCCTTATCTAATCAATGATACAAAAATTCAAACACAAGTGATTCAGAGAACCCCCGCAAGACAACAAATGAGAAAACCAACTCCTAGACACATAATAATTCGCCTAAATAAATAGACACAAAAGATAAAATCCTAAAGGCAGCAAGAGAAAAACGCCAGATCACCCACCATGGAAGACCAATCAGAATAGTAGCAGATTTATCTGCAGAAACCCTGCAGGCTAGGAGAGCATGGAGCCCTATCTTCAAAGTCCTAAAGGATAAACAATTTCAACCAAGAATAACCTAACCGGCCAAGCTAAGCTTCATCAGTGAGGGAGAATTAAAATCTTTCCCAGATATCCAATCCCTAAGAACTTATGCAGCCACAAAACCATCTCTACATGAAACACTTAAGAAAGTACTAACACAGAAGAAAAGGAAAAAAGAACAACGTTCTTCACAAGAGTACAGGGAAAAGATAAAAT
>NW_007246022.1:0-3602 GCF_000164805.1 Carlito syrichta
CACCAGGGCCTGTCTCGGCATCCTGCAGAGTGAAGCAGGAAGCTGGGTAATGGAGGTGGTCATATACAGGAAACTACATGTCATATTGCTAAGGAAGTATAAGTAATCTTCCTTATATGAGTTCTCAATCCCAAAAACTACAGGCCTTCTTCCTAAGATTTAAACACGAATCAGGTTTTTGAAGTAGGAATCTGGGTACTGAGAGTCCTCACATAAAGGAAACATCACTGCCAATTGATAAGTAAGAATAAGGAATATGCGATACTCAGGTCCATAATCCTAAAAAACCTTAAGGTCATCTTGCTTTGGGCTAAACACGAATCATGGTGTTTTCGAACATGATTCTGGAAAATGGAGTCCTTATTTACAGGCAACTACATGACCTTTTGCTATTAAAGAATAAGGAATCTGGGTTACACGAGTCCTCAATCCCCAAAATCTACAGAGCATCTTGGAAAGTTCTAAAAAGAATCAGAGTTTCGAAGGAAGATGTAACTAATGAGAATCCTAATATACAGGGAAATACACAGCCGCTAGCCAAGGGTGAAAAAGAATCGGTGTTATAGCAGACCTCAGTCCTTAAAATCTGCTGTGGGCTAAACAAGAATCAGGGGTTAGAAGCTGAAACATAGGTAATAGCAGTCCTCATATGCATAATCTACATGATCTCTAGCTAAGGAGAATTAAGAAACCGGTATTAGACGTCCATTACAATATCTACATGTCATCTTGCTAATGGGAAAACAAAAATCAGGGTTTCCAAACAGGATCCTGGGTAAAGGGATTCCTCATATACAGAACATTACATAGACGCTCGGTAAGAAGAGTAAGGAATATGTGATACACTAGTCCACAATCTGAAAAATTCTCAGGGTGTCTTGATTCGGTAAACAAGAATCAAGGCTTCGAGCTCGTGTTATATTTCAGAGATATTTGGCTTGTGAGTATTATGAATCAGTCATTTCACGACTCCAGCAACAATCTGGTCCTCTTTAGAGTTGTAATTGGATATCTGGTAGTACAAATTCCTTAAGTTCCTCGGGAAAATTAAGGCCAGATTCCCGGAAAAAATGTATCATATTGCCGTATTGGAAGTAACTTTGGTCTTCAGATGAACTTGGTAATTCTTAAATTTCCGTTTGTACTTTATTTGGAGAGGTGCCAAGGATATTGCAGTTGCCAAATATTTAGTATGAATTATTAAAACGTAACCAGGATCCATGGATTCCACATCCTAAGGAAACATCTGGGCATCTGCATTTTTGTACACATAGCTTTGGAATCCACATGGACAGGGAAATTCAGGGCATCTTGCTGAGAACGGAAAGGGAATCCGGTTCTTGGAGTTCTCAATCACCTAAATTAACAAAGTCTCTTAATAAGGTTTAATCAGCAATCTGGGCTTCTATGTCCCCACATTTTTAGTGTGTCTTTTGAAAAGGGAAGAGGAATCTTGGGTTCCAATTCCTCAAGAACTTTTGGGAGTCTTTCTCTTGATATCCAAGAAACTGGGAATATCTTGGCGTCTTGCTGAGAATGAAGCGGGAATTTCAGTAATGGGAGTCCTCATATACAGAACACTACACGACCTGTTGCTACGGAAGAATAAGGAATCTTGTTTACACGAGACCTCCGTCCCAAAAACCTATGGACTGCCTTGCTAAGAGATAACCACCATTCAGGTTTTGGGAGTAGGAATCTGGAATAAAGGATTCCTCATATACCGGAAACTGCACTGTCTATTGCTAAAGGAGAATAAGGAATCTGGCTTACACGTGTGCTCCATCCCAATAAATCTTCAGGGTTTTTTGCTAAAGGCTAAACACGAATTTCGGTTTTTGAAGCATAAACTAGGGAAATGAATTCCTCATATACAGGCAAATACACTGACTTTTCCTATGAAATTATAAGGAATGTGGGTGACATGTTTTCACAATCTCCAAAAAAATATACGGTGTCTTCCTAAGATCTAAACAAGAATCAAGCTTTTGACGCATGTATCTGTGAACAGGAGAACTCATATACAGGTAACTGCACGTGTGTTGCTAAAAATAAGGAATCTGTGTTACACTAGTCCTCAGTCCTGAAAATCTACAGGGCATCTTGCTGATGGCTTAAAGAAAAAAAATCAGGAATTCGAGGCATGAATGTCGGTAATAACAATCCTCATATACAGGAAACTACATAGCCTCCTACTAATAAAAGAAAAGAAATCTGATTTCCACGGTTCCTCTATCAAAAAATCTACATGAATTCTTACTAAGGGCTAAACAAGAATCAGGGTATCGAAACAGGAATAAAGGAAAAGAGAGTCCTCACATACAGGACACTACATGACCTCCAACTAAGTACGAATAAAGAATCATTGTCGTACGTGCCCTCAATCCAAAAAATTCCCAGGTTGTCTGTTATGGGAAAAACAAGAAACAGATCTTCGAACTCCCCAAATGTCTCAGAGCATTTTAGCATTCGGCTATTATGAATCGATCATTTCAGGACTCCAGCAAAATTCTGGTCCTTTTAAAAGTTGTAAATGGTGTTGGGAATCCAACTCCGTTAGGTTCCACAGAACAACTAAGGCCAGATTCCAGGACTAAAAGAATCTTCTTGCCATATTTGGATGTAGGTCTGGTCTTAAGGTGAACCCTGTAACCCTTCCCCTTCCGTGTCCCTTTTTATTTTGAGCAGGGACAAGGGTTTTGCACTTTCCAAATGTCTACTACATACTTTTAATGGTAACCAGGAATCAAAGAACCCACGAACCTAGGAAACTTCTGGGCATCTGTCTTTTAATATACTGTTTTGAAATCCAAATTGACGGGAAAAATCAGGGTATCTTACTGAGAATCAAAAGGTAATCTGGTTCTAGGAGTTCTAATTGGCCGGAATATACAGGGCCACTTGTTAAGGTTTAATCAGAAATCTGGGGTTCTGGGTCCGTACATTTTCAGAGCTACTTGCTCTGTGAATACGCTAAATCTGTCATTACTGATGCTCAGGATCTTTCTGGTCCTCTTGTTAGTTGTAATCCAGGATTTGGTCCTAGAAATCCTTTTGTTTCCTGGGACCATCTATGACCATAATCATATTCCCCACAATCAAAAGCTATATTTGTACTAAATTACTCGATTCATGTGACCTCATAGTACAGAAAATTCTTGTATGTGGGCAGGTAGAAATTGTGGTTTTGGGTTTTTTAGTATTCCACATTTTGGGGAGGTCTTGTGAAGGGGAACTAGGATTCTTGGGTTCCAGTTCCCAAAGAAAATTATGGACGTCTTTCTCTTGATATCCAAAAAACCGGAACTATCTCGGCATCCTGCATAGTGATCCAGGAAGCTGGGTAATGGAGGTCATCATATACAGGAAACTACACATCATATTGCTAAGGAAGTATAAGGAATACTCTATATATGAGTCCTCAATCCCAAAAACTGCATGCTAAGACGTAACCACGAATCAGGTTTTTGAAGTAGGAATCTGGGTAATGGAAGTCCTCACATAAAGGAAACCTCACTGCCTTTTGCTAAGTAAGATAGGGAATCTGTGTTACTCGGGTCCTCAATCCCAAAGAAGCTTAAGGTCATCTTGCTGTGGGCTAA
>NW_007246022.1:3622-8678 GCF_000164805.1 Carlito syrichta
AGCTTAAAGTCATCTTGCTATGGGTAAACACGAATCATGGTTTTTTCGAGCATGAATCTGGAAAATGGAGTCTTTATTTACAGGCAACTACATGACCTTTTGCTAAGAAAGAATAAGGAATCTGGGTTACAAGTGTCTTCAATCCCAAAAATCTACAGAGCATCATGGAAAGTTCTAAAAAGAATCAGAGTTTCCAAGCAAGATGCATCTAATGAGAGTCCTAATATATAGGAAAATACACAGCCCCTTGCCAAGGGTGAAACAGAATCAGGGTCATAGCAGTCCTCAGTTCTTAAAATCAACAGACCATCTTCTGTGGGCTAAACAAGAATCAGGGTTTAGAAGCTGGAACATAGGTAATAGCAGTCCTCATATGCACAATCTACAAGATCTCTATCTAAGGAGAATTAAGAAACCTCTTTTACACGGTTCCGCCATCACAATATCTTCATGACATCTTGTTAATGGCAAAACAAGAATGAGGTTTTCCAAATAGTATACTGCAGAACGGGAGTCCTCATATACAGGACATTACACAGTCCCTCGGTGAAGAAGAATAAGGAATCTGTGATACACTAGTTCACTTTCCGAAAAATACTCAGGGTGCCTTGCTGTGGTATAAACAAGAATCAAGACTTCGAGCTCGTCTCATTTTTCGGAGATATTTGACTGGTGGGTATTATGAATCAGTCATTTCAGGACTCCAGTAACATTCTGGTCCTCTTGAGAGTTGTAATCGGTAATCTGGTAGTACAAGTCCCGTAGGTTCCTTGGGACAATAAAGGCCAGTTTACCAGTAAAAAGTATCATCTTGTCGTATTTGGATGTAACTTTGGTCTTAACATGAACTTGGTAATCCTTAAATTTCAGTTTGTACTTTATTTGGAGAGGGGCCGAGGGTTTTGCAGTTGCCAAATATTTAGTATGAATTATTAAAATGTAACCCGGATCCATGGATTCCACGTCCTTGGGAAACATCTGGGCAACTGCGTTTTGTACACAGATTTTTGGAAATCAGATGGACAAGGAAATTCAGGGCATCTTGCTGAGAACGGAAAGGGAATCCGATTCTTGGAGTTCTCAATTGCCTAAATGTACAAAAACTCTTGATAGGGTTTAATTAGCAATCTGGGCTTGTATGTTGCCACATTTTTAGTGTGTCTTTTGAAAAGGAACCAGGAATCTTGGGTTCCAATTCCTCAAGAACTTTATGGGAGTCTTTCTCTTGATATCCAAGCAACTGGAATTTTAGGTCACCAGGAAATGTCTTGGCGTCTTGCTGAGAATGAAGCAGGAATTTCAGTAATGGGAGTCCTCATATACAGAACACTACATGACCTGATTCTACGGAAGAATAAGGAATCTTGTTTACATGAGACTTCCATCCCAAAAACCTACAGACCGCCTTGCTAAGAGATAACCACCATTCAGGTTTGGGGAGTCGGATCTGGAAAAAGGGAGTCCTCATAAACAGGAAACTACACTGTCTATTGCTAAAGGAGAATAATGAATCTGGTTTACACGTGTCCTCCATCCCAATAAATCTTCAGGGTTTCTTGTTAAGAGCTAAACACGAATTTGGATTTTTGAAGCATAAACTAGGGAAATGAAATCCTCATATACAGAGAAATGCACTGACTTTTCCTACGAAAGAATATGGAATGTGGGTGACATGTTTACTCAATCTCCAAAAAAATATACATCGTCTTCCTAAGATCTAAACAAGAATCAAGCTTTCTACGCATGTATCTGTGAACAGGAGTACTCATATACATGTAACTGCACGGCTGTTGCTAAAAATAAGGAATCTGTGTTATACAAGTCCTCAATCCTGAAAATCTACAGGGCATCTTGCTCTTGGCTTAAAGAAGAATCAGGGATTCGAGGCATGAATGTGGGTATTAGCAATCCTCATATACAGGAAACTACATGTCCTCTTGCTAATAAAAGAAAAGAAATCTGTTTTTCACGGTTCCTCTATCAAAAAATCTTCATGACTTCTTACTAAGGGCTAAACAAGAATCAGGGTTTCGAGACACGAATCAAGGGAAAGAGAGTCCTCACATACAGGACACTACACGGCCTCCAACTAAGTGCGAATAAAGAATCATTGTTGTACACATCCGCAATCCAGAAAATCCCCAGGTTGTCTGCTATGGGACAAACAAAAACAGATCTTCGAGCTCCCCAAATGTTTTAGAGCAATTTAGCATTCGGATATTATTTATCAGTCATTTCAGGACTCCGCAACATTCTGGTCCTCTTAAAAATTGTAAATGGTATTTGGCACTCCAAGTCCGTTAGGTTCCTTAGAACAACTAAGGACAGATTCCAGGACTAAACGAATCTTCCTGCCATATTTGGATGTAACTCCGGTTTTAAGGTGAACCCTGTAATTCTTCCGCTTCCATGTCTCTTTTTATTTTGAGATGGGACACGGGTTTTGCACTTGCCAAATGTTTCCTATGTACTTTTAATGGTAAACAGGAATCATGGAATCCAGGAACCTAGGAATCTTCTGGGCATCTGTCTTTTGATATACTGAATTTGGAATCCAACTCGACAGGAAAAATCAAATCATCTTACTGAGAATAAAAAGGAAATCCGGTTCTAGGAGTTCTCATTTTCCGGAATCAACAGGGCTTCTTGATAAAGTTTAATCAGCAATCTGGGCTTCTGGGTCCCTACATTTTCAGAGCTACTTGTTCCATGAATACGCTAAATCTGTCATTACAGATCCTCAGGATCTTTCTGGTCCTCTTGTTAGTTGTAATCAAGGATTTGGCCCTAGAAATCCTTTTGTTTCCTGGGACCACCTACTACCATAATCATATTCCCCAGAATCATAAGGTATATTGATACAAAGTTCTTCGATTCAGGTGACCTCAAATACAGAAAATTCTTGTGGGTGGGTAGGTAGGAATTGGGGTTTTGGGTTTGAAATATTCCACATTTTGTGGAGGTCTTATGAAGGGAAACCAGGAATCTTTGATTCCAGTTCCCAGAGAACATTATGGACGTCTTTCTCTTGCTATCCGAAAAACTAGAATTCTTGATCTACAGGAATTGTCTTGGCATCCGACAGAGTGAAGCAGGAATCTGGGGAGTTGAGGTGGTCTTATAGGAAACTACATGTTGTATTGGTATGGATGTATAAGGAATCTTCCTTATGTGAGTCCTCAGTCCCAAAACTACAGGCTGTCTTCCTAAGTGGTAACCACGAATCCGATATTTGAAGTAGGAATCAGGGTATTGGGTGTCCTCACATACAGGAAACTTCTCTGCCTATTGCTAAGTAAGAATAAGGAATCTGGGTTACTCGGGTCTCCAATCCCAAAAAAGTTTAAGGTCATCTTGCTATGAGCTAAACACGAATCATGGTGTTTTCGAGCACGAATCTGGAAAATCGAGTCTTATTTACAGGCAACTACACGAACTTTTATTAAGAAAGAATAAGGAATCTGGGTTACACGAGTCCTCAATCCCAGAAATCTACAGAGCATCTTGGAAAGTTCTGAAAAGAATCAGAGTTTCAAAGCAGGATGTATCTAATGAGAGTCCTTATATACAGGAAAATACAAAGCCCCTTGCCAAGGAAGAAAAAGAATCAGGGTCACAGCATTCCTCAGTCCTTAATATCAACATGCCATCTGCTGTGGGCTGAACAAGAATCAGGGTTTAGAAGCTGGAACATAGGTAATAGCAGTCCTTATATGCAGAATCTATATGATCTGTAGGTCAGGAGAATTAAGAAACCTCTTTTACACGGTTCCTCCATCACAATATCTACATGACATCTTGCTAACGGCAAAACAAGAATCAGGGTTTTCAAACGGGCTTCTGGGGAAAGGGAGTCCTCATATACAGGATATTACATTGTTCCTCGGTAAAGAAGAATAAGGAATCTGTGATACACTAATCCAAAATCCGAAAAATTCTCAGGTTGTCTTGCTGCGGGGTAAACAAGATTCAAGGCTTCGAGTTCATCTTATGTTTCAGAGATATTTGGCTTGTGTGTATTATGAATCAGTCATTTCAAACTCTAGCAACAATCTGGTCCTCTTTAGAGTTGTAATCGGATATCTGGTAGTACAAATCCCTTAAGATCCAATTAAGGCCAGATTCCCGAAAAAAATGTATCATATTGCCGTATTTGGAAGTAACTGGTCTTCAGATGAACTTGGTAATTCTTAAATTTCCGTTTGTAGTTTATTTGGAGAGGGGCCAAGGGCTTTGCAGTTGCCAAATGTTTAGTATGAATTATTAAAATGTAACCAGGATCAATGGATTCCATGTCCCTAGGAAACATCTGGGCATCTGCATTAATGTACAGAGTTTTGGAATCCACATGGACAGGGAAATTCAGGGCATTTTGCTGAGAACGGAAAAGGAATCCGGTTCTTGGAGTTCTCAATCACCTAAATTCACATAGTCTCTTAATAAGGTTTAATCAGCAATCTGGGCTTCGATTCGCCACATTTTAGTGTGTCTTTTGAAAAGAGACCAGGAATCTTGGGTTCCAATTCTCAAGAACTTTATAGGAGTCTTTCTCTTGATATCCAAGCAACTGAAATATCTTGGCATCTTGCTGAGAATGAAGCAGGAATTTCAGTAATGGGAGTCCTCATATACAGAACACTACACGACCTGTTGCTATGGAAGAATAAGGAATCTTGTTTACACGAGACCTCCATCCCAAAAACCTATAGACCGCTTTGCTAAGAGATAACCACCATTCAGATTTTGGGAGTAGGAATCAGGAGAAAGGGATTCCTCATATACAGGAAACTGCACTGTCTATTGCTAAAGGAGAATAATGAATCTGGTTTACATGTGAGATCCATCCCAATAAATCTTCAGGGCCTTTTGCTAAGGGCTAAACACGAATTTCGGTTTTTGAAGCATAAACTAGGGAAATGAATTCCTCATATAGAGGCAAATACACTGACATTTCCTATGAAATTATAAGGAATTTGGGTGACATGTTTTCTCAATCTCCAAAAAAATATACGGCGTCTTCCTAAGATCTAAACAAGAATCAAGCTTTTGACTCATG
>NW_007246022.1:9767-11109 GCF_000164805.1 Carlito syrichta
AAGCTGGGTAATAGAGGTCATCATATACAGTAAACTACACGTCATATTGCTAAGGAAGTATAAGGAAACTTCCATATATGAGTCCTCAAGCCCAAAAACTGCAGGCTAAGATGTAACCACGAATCAGGTTTTTGAAGTAGTAATCTGTGTAATGGAAGTCCTCACATAAAGCAAACCTCACTGCTCTTTGCTAAGTAACAATAAGGAATCTGTGTTACTAGGGTCCTCAATCCCAAAAAAGTTTAAGGTCATCTTGCTATGAGCTAAACATGTATCATGGTGTTTTCGAGCATGAATCTGGAAAATGGAGTCCTTATTTACAGGCAACTACATGACCTTTGGCTAAGAAAGAATAAGGAATCTGGGTTACAAGAGTCCTCAATCCTAAAAATCTACAGAGTATCATGGAAAGTTCTAAAAAGAATCAGATTTTCAAAGCAAGATGCATCTAATGAGAGTCCTAATATACAGGAAAATACACAGCCCCTTGCCAAGGGTGAAAAAGAATCGGGGTTATAGCAGTCCTCAGTTCTTAAAATCAACAGGCCATCTTCTGTGGGCTAAAAAAGAATCAGGGTTTAGAAGCTGGAACATAGATAATAGCAGTTCTCATATGCAGAATCTACAAGATCTCTATCTAAGGAGAATTAAGAAACCTCTTTTACACGGTTCCTCTGTCGCAATATCTACATGACATCTTGCTAATTGCAAAACAAGAATCAGGTTTTCTAAACAGGATACTGTGGAAAGGGAGTCCTCATATACAGGACATGGCACAGTCCCTCGGTGAAGAAGAATAAGGAATCTGTGATACACTAGTCCACTATCCAAAAAATACTCAGGGTGTCTTGCTGTGGTATAAACAAGAATGAAGACTTCGAGCTCATCTCATGTTTCAGAGATATTTGGCTTGTGGGTATTATGAATCAGTCATTTCAGGACTCCAGCAACATTCTGGTCCTCTTAAGAATTGTAATCGGTAATTTGGTAGTACAAGTCCCGTAGGTTCCTTGGGAAAATAAAGGGCAGTTTACCAGTAAAAAGTATCATCTTGCCGTATTTGGATGTAACTTTGGTCTTAACATGAATTTGGTAATCTTAAAATTTCCGTTTATACTTTATTTGTAGAGGGGCGGAGGGTTTTGCAGTTGCCAAATATTTAGTACGTATTATTAAAATGTAAACAGGATCCATGGATTCCACGTCACTAGAGAAACATCTGGACATCTGCATTTTTGTACACAGAGTTTTGAAATCCACATGGACAGGGAAATTCACGACATCTTGCTGAGAGCAGAAAGGGAATCCGATTCTTGGAGTTACCAATCGCCTAAATCTACAA
>NW_007246023.1:0-1104 GCF_000164805.1 Carlito syrichta
AGATAGGGGTCCTGTTTCAATCTTCTGCATGTGGTCAGCCGGTTTTCCCAGCACCATTTACTGAGTAGGTTCTCCTCTCCCCAGTGGTAGGTGGTGGAGGCTTTGTCGAAGATGCGTTGGTTGAGAAATTGAGGTTTTGCTTCTGGAATCTCAATTCTATTCTATTGATCTATATGCCTTTTCCTGTACCAATACCAAGCTGTTTTGATTATTGTAGCTTTATCGTAAAGTTTGAAGTCTGGTAATGTGATACCACTTTCTTTGTTTGTTTGTTTGTTTGCTGAGGATTGTTCTGGCTATTCTTGGTCGTTTGTGTTTCCATATGAATTCCTGTGTTGTTTTTTCTAGGTCTGAGAAGAATGTTACTGGTAATTTGATGGGTATTGCATTAAATCTGTAGATTGCCTTAGGTAAGATGAACATCTTCACAATGTTGATTCTTCCAATCCATGAGCATGGGATATTTTTCAACTTGTTTGTGTCATCTTTGATTTATTTGAGCAGTGTTTTATAGTCTTCATTGTAAAGGTCTTTCACATTTCTGGTTAGGAAGATGCCAAGGTATTTCATTTTTTTGTGGCTATTGTGAATGGAATTGTGTTTTTATTTGGGTTTCTGTTTGTTTATTATTGGTGTAAAGAAATGCGATTGTCTTTTGCACATTTATTTTTTTATCCTGAGATTTTACCGAAGTACTTTATCAGTGTAAGGAGGTTTTTTGACAGATTCTCTTGGGTTTTCAAGGTACACGATCATGTCATCTGCAAAGAGAGATAACTTGACTTCCTCTTTTCCTATTTGAATACCTCTGATTGCCTTTTTGTCTCTGATTGCTCTAGCCAGGACTTTCAATACTATATTAAACAGGAGGGGTGAGAGTGGGCATCCTTGTCTTGTTCCAGTTTTCAGGGGAAATGGTTCCAGTTTTTGTCCATTTAGGAGTATGCTGGCTGTGGGTTTCTCATGGATGGCTTTTAATATTTTGAGGTATGTTCCTTGTATGCCTAAATGTTCTAGGGTTTTTATCAAGAAGGGGTGCTGGATTTTATCAAAAGCTTTTTCTGCATCTAATGATATAATCATGTGGTTTTTGTTCTGATGTCT
>NW_007246023.1:1763-8963 GCF_000164805.1 Carlito syrichta
CGATCTGAATTCTTCTGCTGAAATTAGGGTTTTTGTGGTCTTGCTTTTCCAGCATTTTTAGGTGGCTTCTTAGGCTGTTAATTTGTGATCCTTCCATTTTCTTTATGTGCATTTGTAGGGATATAAATTCCCCTCTTACTACAGTTTTCATGGTGTCCCAGAGATTTTGGTGAGATGTTTCTTCATTTTCATTTGTTTCCAGGTATCTTTTAATCTCTGTTTTGATTTCATCAGTGACCCAGGAGTTGTTTAGCATCATGCTGTTTAGTGTCCATGTTTGTGGGTTTTGGGGGGACCTTGTTGGTGTTAATGTTTATTTTTATTCCACTGTGGTCCGAGAAGGTGCATGGTAAATTTTCAGTCCTTTTAAATTTGTTTATGCTTGATTTATGGCCAAGTATGTGGTCGATCTTAGAGTACGTTTCATGCGGTGATGAGTGGAATGTGTATTCTGTGGTCTTTGGATGGAGTGTTCTGTAGGTATCAATTAAGTCCATTTGGTCAAGAGTCACATTGAGGTTTTGGATCTCATTGCTGATATTTTGTCCTGATGATCTGTCTAGGGTTGTGAGTGGGGTATTAAAGTCCCCAGCTATGATGGTATTGGAGTCAATATCTGTTTTTAGTTTACCTAGGAGCTGCTTTATGAAAGTTGGTGCTCCTATGTTTGGTGCATGTATGTTTAGGATGGATATTGCTTGGTGATGGATTGAACCTTTTGTCATTATGTAGTGGCCTTCTGTATCTTTTAAAATTTTTGATAGCTTAAAGGGTATTTTGTCTGAGATTAAGATCGCGACTCCTCCTTTCTTTTGTGTTCCATTTGCCTGAAAATTTGTTTCCCATCTTCTTATTTTGAGTTTGTGAGTGTCCTTTCTAGTGAGGTGAGTCTCTAGAAGGAAATAGATTGTTACCTGGTGATATTTTATCCATTTTGCCATTTTATGTCTTTTCAGTGGTGCATTTAGTCTGTTCACATTCAAACTCATTATTAAAATGTGAGAGTTGATTCCTATCATAATGTTCTTACAGAGTTATTGTTCTTCCTGTTTGCGTATTGTCTTTCTTTTGGTTTTAGAGTTGGATCATGTGTGTTTTAAATCTTTTGCCTGTACTCTTGTGAAGAACGTTGTTGTTCTTTTTTCCTTTTTTTTCTGTGTTCAATACTTTCTTAAGTGTTTCTTGTAGAGGTGGTCTTATGGCAGCTAGGTTCTTAGTGATTGGATATCTGGGAAAGATTTCAATTCTCCCTCAGTAACGAAGCTTTGCTTGGCTGGGTAGATTATTCTCAGTTGAAATTGTTTATCTTTTAGAACTTTGAAGATAGGGCTCCAAGCTCTCCTAGCCTGGAGGGTTTTTGTAGATAAATCTGCTGCTATTCTAGTTGGTCTTCCGTGGTATGCAGTCTGACCTTTTTCTCTTGCAGCCTTTAGGATTTTTTTCTTTTGTAGCTACTTTGTTTAGGCAAATTATTATGTGTCTGGGAGTTGGTCTTCTCATTTGTTGTCTTGCAGTGGTTCTCTGAATCTCTTGTGTTTGAATTTTTTCATCCTTGATGAGGTGAGGGAAGTTTTCTTGAATGATTTCATGAAATGTTTGTTCCAATGTGGCCTCTGTTTCTCTCTCTGCCTCAGGAAGGCCAATTACTCTTAGGTTCGGTCTCTTGAAGTAATCATTCATCTCTTGAAGGTTTTGTTCTGACTTCTTGAACTTCTTTCCTATGCTTTGGATAGTTTGGGTTAGTTCTGTGTTTTGGTCTTCAAGCTCTGAGATTCTTTCTTCTGCTTGGCTAATTCTGCTTTCCATGCCTATCAGTTTATTATTTATTTCTATCACAGTATTCTTTACTGCTGTTATTTCTATCATCAGCTCCTTCCTATTTTCCTCTTGTCTCTCCTCAATTTTTTAAATTCTCTCTATTAATATCTTGATGTCTGGGTTTGTTGCATGTGACCAGTCATTCTGGGGGCTCTTCACTGTTTGTGTCCTGGAATCTGTTTTCTCTGTATCTGATCTTCCAGGGGTCTGCGTGAGACCTATATTCTTCTTTTGGTTTTTCTTCATTTGTGCGGTTTTATTCCCCTTCCCTACTTTTTCCTTCCCTCCACATCCCCGTCTTCTTTGATTCTATTATTCAGGGGTAGAGGGATTGCTTTTACTTCTGTTTGTTCAATCTCCTATTCTTTATGTATGCCAATTGCACTGTAGGTTGGGGGTGGTCCTTTTTGCAGTTTTGAGATTTACTTAAGGGGGGAGCTATGATTTAAAATCTATCTGCAGGTCCTAGTATTCGCTGACAGGTGTATGGATAATCTGAAACCCACTTCCCACTGCCTTGGAATCTGTCCGTGCAGTGGGACTGTAGGTTTACTCCCTGAAATAAAATGTGGTTAGCAGAGGGAAGAGAATGGAGCAGATGGTGGGGGGATGAGGGGGGTGAAGAGAGAGGAGTAAGGGGGGAAACAGACGAGTGTACCAACAAATGGAAAGAGAGACCTAAACTGAAACACATAAATACAATAGACCACGGCTACAGACTAACCAACTCCCATACAAAAAAAAAACCATACAATGATGCTGACATACAAGCTAATCAACCACCTTATTGGTGTGCTGTTCCTCTATACAAAGATATGGTTTACAAAGAGGAGAAAAGAGAAGAAAAGGATGAGGAAAAGAAAAGAAAAGGAACAAAACAGTAGGAATAGCATCAAGTCATTAAACTAGCAGAACCAATCGAGCACACTCTGAGACTTTTCGTTGAAGTCCAGTGTCCCTTCAGCTCTGATTTCTAGCTGTCTTCTCTAGCTGGGAAATTAGTTCACAGTTGGGATCAGCTGCCCCTGGCCTGCTGTGAAGGACAGTTCAGATCACCGCCAGTTCTCTCAAATCTGGCCTGTGTCTGTTTTTCAAGCTTTCCCGTTCCGGTGTTGTTACCTTGACTCGCCAGCAGGTGGTGCTATCTCAGCTGCCCACCCCAGAGGGCATGGAGCTGGGCAGGAGTCGGCAGAGGCGCAGACGGGAGCTTGCCTCAGGGCACGCGGGAGGGGCCCCACAGCTGGCAGGATGTCACGGTGGCAACAGAGGTGGCAGCGATCCCGGCAGATCTTGCCTGCAGGCGCTTCAAGGACTGAAGTCGTGGGACGCCTCGGCACGGGTGTCAGATGCGCTACGGCAGCCACGGCGGCCGGGCGGTGCCGGCGGCCGCCGTGTCTGCGGCTGCGGTGTCTGCGCTGCGGTGGTTGTCCAGCCGCTGCGGTGCCCCAGCGGTGGCCACGGCCGAGCTCTGTGTGAAGAGCAGGCACTGCCGTTGGATCCGCCGCCTCTGGAGAGAGGGCCAGAGACGCCCTGCGCTCTCCTTTGCAGAGGGTTTCAGAGACCAGGCTGCCCCTCGCCATCTTGCCGGAAGTCGCGGTTCCCTGCATATTGAATGTCACGAAAGCGTCCCTGAGTAGTGCTAACACGTAAGGAGGATGCTGGCGTCCAGCCTGAGGTTCTTGTTGCGTGCCTGAGGAAACGGAGGCCCAGCGAGCTCCAAGTGACCTGCTCAAGCTTGCATACTGACCTGGGCCAGACCTCTGACTTCCGATTTTCAGCATCTCAGCTTTCCTTCCAGGCTATGTACTTTGTCAAACAATCTAAAAAATTTTCGTGGTCATTTTAAGTGCTGGCTCTTTTACTCAAAATTGTCATCATAGTTCTTTTTGCAAGTTCTACTTAAGCGAAAATGTAAGTCTGAGTTTCACTTGAGTTTTTGTACGTGTGAACTTAGTTGAGCTGTCATGGGTAAGCACAGTCCATTTCTTTTTATTCTATAGCTGAACCTGCAATCAAACAAGGTAGATACCCTCATGGATTATTTTCCTTTTCTGTTCAGTGTTACCAACTTGAAATTCTTATTTATTTAGCCCTTCATCCAGTCTTTTCCTTTTCTTTGTTTCAATAGCTTTAGGGGGTACAAATAGTGTTTGATCTGGCTTCAGGTGTACCCACCACCCCCTCCCGTGCACATTGTACTGGACAGGCAATTTGGCATCCCTCCACCCTTCCTCTCCCCCTTCTGAATCTCCAGTGTCCTTTATGCCATCCTCTATGCCTTTGCAGATCCCTATTGGTTCCCACTTATAAGTGAGAAACGTGTGGTGTTCCTGAGTTGGGTCACTGAGCATCATGTTCTCCAATTCCATCCAAGTTGTAGCAAAAGACATTCCTTCATTCTTTTTGATCACTGAATAGTATTCCACAGTGTATACATGCCACATTTTCATTATCCACTGACCAGTTGATGGGCATTTAGGCTGATTCCACGTCTTTGTGATTGTAAACTGTGCAGGGTTGAACATGCAGGTGCAGGTGTCTTTTTCATACAGTGACCTCTGTCCCTTTGGGTAGACACCTATAGTGAGACTGCTGGATCAAATGGTATATCTACTTTTAGTTCTTTGATAAATCTCCATACTGATTTCCATAGAAGTTGTACTAATTTACAGTTCCACCAACAGTGTTTAAGCATTCCCTTTTCTCTGCATCTATTTTTTTATTTTTTATTTTTTATTCATGGCCATTCTGACTGGTGTAAAGTGATAACTCATTGTGATTTTGATTTGCATTTCCCTGATGATTTGTGATGTTGAACATTTTTTCATATGTTTGTTGGCCATTTGCACATCTTCTTTTGAGAAAAGTCTTTTCATGTCATTTGTCCACTTTTTAATGGGGTTTTCTTCTTGCTGATTTGTTTGAGTTCTTTATAGATTCTAGATATTAGTCCTTTGTCAGATATATACATTGCAAATATCCTCTTCAATTCTGTAAGTTACCTATTTTCTCTTTTGATTATTTCTTTTGCTGTGCAGAAGCTTTTAAAGTCCGACTTAATTATTTTTTGGTTTTGTTGCATTTGCTTTTGAAGTCTTAGCCATAAATCATTTGTCTAGCCCAATGTCCCAAAGAGTTTTTTCTAGGTTTTCTCCTAGGATTTGTATGGTTTCAGGTCTGATATTTAAGTCTTTAATTCATCTTGAGTTAGTTTTTGTATATGGGAGAGATAGGGATCATGTTTCATTTTTCTGCATGTAGCTATCCAGTTTTCCCAGCAGCATTTATTGAATAAATTGTCCTTTCCCCAGTGTATGCTTTTATATTCTTTGTCAATGACTAGTTGGTTGTAGGTATTTGAATTTATTTCTGGATTCTCTATTCTGTTCCATGGGTCCATGTGTCTGCTCTTGAACCAGTACCCTGCTGTTTTGGTTACTACAGCCTTGTAGTATAATTTGGAGTTAGGTAATGTGATGCCTCCAGCTTCGTTCTTCTTGCTTAAGTTTGCTTTAGCTATTCTGGCTCTTTTTTGGTTCCCTGTGAATTTTAGGATTTTTTTTTCTAATTCTGTGAAAAATGATATTTGTAGTTTGACAGGGATTGTGTTGAATCTGTAGATTGCTTTCAGCAATGTGTTCATTTTAGTGATGTTGATTCTTCCAATTCATGAGCATGAGATGCTTCTCCATTTATGTCCTCTCCAATTCCTTTCATCAGAGTTTTGTGGTTCTTGCAGAGATCATTCACTTCCTTTGTTAAATATATTCTTAGATATTTTGGCTTTTTGGTTGCTGTTGTTAATGGAATTGAGTTTTTTTAAAATTTGATTCTCAGTGTGGCTGCTATTGGTGCATAGCAGTGCTACTGATTTGTGTGTGTTGATTTTGTATCCTGAAACTTTACTGAATTTATTTATCAAGTCCAGGAATCTTTTAGAGTAGTCTTTAGGATTCTCCAGGTATAAGAACATATTGTCAGCGCACAGAGATATTTTGATTCATTCTTTTTAAATTTGCATACCTTTTATTTCTTGCCTGACTGCTCTGGCTACGACTTTTAGTACTATGTTGAATAGGCGTCATGAAAGTGACTCTTACGTTGCTCCAGTTGTGAGGGGAAATGCCTTTAACTTCTCTGCATTTAGGGTGACATTGGTTGTGAGTTTGTTGTATATGGCTTTTATTATAATTTTGAGGAATGTTTCCTTTCTTTTTATTTTGCTGAGGGTTTTTATCATGAGGGGATGCTGGATTTTATCAAATGCTTTTTCTGTATCTACTGAAATAATCAAATGATTTTTCTTTTTAATTCTGTTTATGTAGTGGATCATGTTTATTGATTTGCCTATGTTGAACCACCCTTGCGTCCCTGGGATAAAACCCACTTGGTTGTGGTGTATTATTATTACTCTTTTCAATGTGTTGTTGAATTCAGATTGCTAATATTTTGTTGAGAATTTTTATGTCTATGTTCATAAGAGATATTGGTCTGTAGTTTTCTTTTGCCTTTTCCTGGCTTTGGTATCAGAGTGATACTGGCCTCGTAGAATAAGGGAGAATTCCCTCCTCTTCAATCCTGCGGAATAGCTTCAGTAAAATTGTTATCAGTTTTTCTTTGAAGGTCTGGTACAATTCTGCTGGAAGTCCATCAGGTTCTAGACTTTTTGTTGTTGTTGTTGGTAGACTTCTAATTACTATCTTAATCTCACTACTCGTTATTGGTCTGTTCAGGATTTCTTTCTGTCTTCCTGATTCAAGGTTGGGGAAGTTGAATGTTTCTAAAAATTCATCCATTTTTCTCTAGATTGTCCAGTTTGTGTGCATAGAGTTGTTCATAATAGTCTCAGATGATCATTTTAATTTCCATCATTCCAGTTGTAATGTCTCCATTTTCATTTCTGATTGAGCTAATTTGAATCTTTTCTCTTTGTTTCTTTATTCATCTAGCTAGTGACCTATAAATTTTGTTAATCTATTGAAAGATAAACAAAAAACCAGAACCAGCTTTTCAAAGAACCAACTTTTTGTTTCATTGATCCTTTGTATTACCTTTTTAATTTCAATTTCATTTAATTCTGCTCTGATTTTTGTTTTCTTTTCTTCTGCTTAAGATGTGATGTTAGGTTGTCAATATGTGATCTTTCAGTCTTCTTAAAGTAAGCCTTAACCAATATAAATTTTCCTCTGAGCACAGCTTTGGCTGTGTCCCAGAGGTTTTGATAAGTCGTTTCATTGTTTATTTGTTTTGAAGAATTTTTTAAAATTGCCATCTTGATTTTATTCTTGACCCAAGGATCATTCTGAGCAGATTATTTAACTTCCATGTTTTGTTTCGTTTCATGAGTTCTCTTGGAGTAAATTTCTAGTTTTATTCCACTAT
>NW_007246023.1:9125-10959 GCF_000164805.1 Carlito syrichta
TTCTGACCTAATATATGGTCTATTTTGGAGAATGTTTCATGTGCTGTTGAGAAAGATGTAGTTTCGGGGTGGAATGTTCTTTGGATGTCTGTTAGTTCCATTTGTTCTTGGGGTCTGGTTTGACTACAATGTTCCTTTGTTGACTTTCTGCCTTGATCTGTCTTTTGCTGTCAGTAAAGTGTTGAAGTCTCCCACTATTATTGTATTGTTGTCTGTCTCTTTTTTTTGATTAAGTAGAATTTGTTTTATAAAGCTGGGGCCTCTGATGTTAGGCACATATACACTTAAGATTGTTATATCTTCTCATTTGATTGATTTCTTAATGTTATATAAAACCATCTTTGTCTTTTTATACATTTGTTAATTTAAAGTGTGTTTTATCTGATAGGAGGATGGCTACCCCTGCCCTTTTTTGGTTTCTATTTGCATGGACTATTTTCCCCCACTCCTTTACCTTGAGTCTATAGGAGTCTTCGTGAGTTAAGAGGGTCCCTTGGAGGCAGCAGATATTTGGTTTTTGTTTTGTTTTGTTTTGTTTTGATCCATTCTGCCAGTCTGTATATTTTTAGGTGGGGCATTGAGACCATTTACATTCAGAGTTAATAATGATGGTACTATTCATTCCTTATACTGATTGTTATTAGTTGCTTCATTTATTTATTTTTTTCTCTATTGTATTGATATTCTTTGATACCTGTGAGCTTCATTATTTACAGCATTTTTCTACTGGTGTATTTTAACCTTTTGTTTTAGTTTTTAGAGCTCCTTTGAGTATTTCTTGTAAAGCCAGTCTAGTGATGACAAATTCTCTCAGTATTTGCTTTCATTTCTCCTTCATTTATGAAACCTGGTTTTCAGGATACAAAATCCTTGGCTGACTATATTCTGTTTGAGGAGATCTGAGATGGGATCCCAATCCCTTCTGACTTATATGATTTCTTCTAAGAAATCTGCTATTGGTGTGATAGGTTTATCTTTGTAAATTACTCGATAGTTTTGTCTCACTGCTCTTAAAATTCTTTCTTTCACGTTAGCTTTGCATAGCTGGATAATTATATGCCTTGGGGATGACCTTTTTGCAATGAATTTTCTGGGGGTTCTTTGGGCCTCTTGTAGTTGGATGTTTAAATCTCTGGCAAGGCCACAGACGTTTTCTTCTGTTATTCTTTCAAATAGGTTTTTCAAAACTGTTGCTGTCTCTTCTTCTTCAGGATCAGCTATGATTCTTAGGTTTGAATATTTTATATAATCCTATATTTTTTGGAGATTTTATTTCATTCTCTTGATTCTGTTTTCTTTATTGTTATCTGCTTGGGTTAATTCAAAAGCCATGTCTTCAAGTTCTGAGATCTTTTCTTCTGCTTGTTCTAGTCTACCATTAAAACTTTCCACTGCATTTTGTACTCCCCTGAATGATTCTTCTAATTCTAGAATTTCAGCTTAAAAAATGTGTCTATCTCTTTGGAGAATTTTTTATCCATGTCCTGAATAGTTTTTAAAATTTCTTTGTGCTTGTTTTCAGTTTTCTGCTGAAGCTCATTGGTCAATTTTATAATCAACATTATGAATTCTGTGTTTGGAATTTCAAATATTTCATTTTGTTTAGGGTCCATTACTGAAGAGTTAGTGTTGTCTTTTGAGGGTGTTGGAGAACTCTCTTTTTTCATATTATCAGAATTGTTTTTCTGGTTCCTTCTCATTTAGGTAGACTATTTCTTCTTATTTGAGGTTGGCAGGCAGCTGACATAGGCACTATATGGTCCCCTTGGTTACATATAGGCTTGGTGTGGTGAGTTTCTCAATTGTCAGTTGTGGGAGGCCTGCACTGGGTACG
>NW_007246024.1:0-888 GCF_000164805.1 Carlito syrichta
AGCCCTATCTTCAAAGTTCTAAAAGAGAAACAATTTCAACCAAGAATAACCTACCCAGCTAAACTAAACTTCATTAGTGAGGGAGAATTGAAATCTTTTCCAGACATCCAATCCCTAAGAACCTATGCTGCCACCAGACCACCTCTACAAGAAACAATTAAGAAAGTATTGAACACAGAAGAAAAAGAAAAAAGAACAACAGCATTCTTCACAAGAGTACAGGCAAAAGATTAAAAACACACATGAACCAAATCCAAAACCCAAAGAAAGACAACAAACAGGAACAACTCTGTAAGAACATTATGACAGGGATCAACTCTTGCATTTCAATTATTAGCCTAAATGTGAATGGACTAAATGCACCACTGAAGACATAGAATGGCAAAATGGATAAAATATCATCAGGCAACAATCTATTGCCTTCAAGAGACTCACCTCACTAGAAAGGACACCCACAGACCCAAAGTAAGAGGATGGGAAGCAAACTTTCAGGTGAACAGAATACAAAAGAAAGGAGGAGTAGCGATCTTAATTTCAGACAAAATTCCCTTCAAGCTATTAAAAATCAAAAAAGATACAAAAGGCCACTACATAATGATAAAAGGCTCAATCCATCAACAAGAAATATCTATCCTAAACATACATGCACCCAACATAGTTGCGCCAACTTTCATAAAGCAACTTCTTGGAAAACTAAAGAAAGATATTGACTCTAACACTATCATAACTGGGGACTTTAATATCCCACTCACAACCCTAGACAGATCATCAGGACAAAAAATCAGCAAGTAGATCTGGAACCTCAATGTGACTTTGAACCAAATGGACTTCATTGATACCTACAGAACACTCCATCCAAAGACCACAGAATACACATTCTACTCATCA
>NW_007246024.1:1999-59794 GCF_000164805.1 Carlito syrichta
TAGAAACCCACAGCCAGCATACTCCTAAATGGACAAAAATTGGAATCATTTCCCCTGAAAACTGGAACAAGACAAGGATGCCCACTCTCACCCCTCCTGTTCAACATAGTATTGGAAGTCCTGGCTAAAGCAATCAGAGAAGAGGACACAATCAGAGGTATTCAAATAGGAAAAGAGGAAGTCAAGTTATCTCTCTTTGCAGATGATATGATGGTGTACCTTGAAAACCCAAGAGAATCTGTCAAAGGCCTCCTTACATTGATAAAGGCCTTTGGTAAAGTCTTAGGATACAAAATAAATGTACAAAAGACAATCGCATTTCTCTACACCAATAATAAACAAACAGAAACCCAAATAAAAAACACAATTCCATTCACAATAGCCACAAAAAAATGAAATACCTTAGCATCTTCCTAACCAGAGACGTGAAAGACCTTTACAATGAAAATTACAAAACACTGCTCAAAGAAATCAAAGCTGACACAAACAAGTGGAAAAATATCCCATGCTCATGGATCAGAAGAATCAACATTGTGAAGATGTCCATCTTACCTAAGGCAATCTACAAATTCAATGCAATACCCATTAAATTACCAACAACATTCTTCTCAGACCTAGAAAAAACAATGCAGGAATTCATATGGAAACACAAATGACCAAGAATAGCCAGAACAATCCTCAGCAAAAAAAACAAAGCAGGTGGTATCACAATACTAGACTTCAAACTTTACTATAAAGCTACAATCATCAAAACAGCTTGGTATTGGTATAGGAACAGGCATATAGATCAATGGAACAGAATTGAGATTCCAGAAGCAAAAACCTCAATTTCTCAACCAACTCATCTTCGACAAAGCCCCCACCATCTACCACTGGGGAGAGGAGAACCTATTCAGTAAATGGTGCTGGGAAAACTGACTGACCACATGAAGAAGATTGAAACAGGACCCTTATTTATCCCCATGCACAAAGGTTAACTCCAAATTGATCAGAGACCTACGTGTAAAACCTCAAACCATAAGAACCTCAGAAAAGGAAGGAAATACTCTCATGGAAATCGGAACTGGCATCCAATTCCTGTACAAAACCCGAAACCCACAGGACTTAAGAGAGAAGATAGACAAATGGGAACTTATTAAACTGACAAGCTTCTGCAAAGCCAAAGAAACAATCAAGAGAGCAGGAAGACAGCCTACAGACAGGGAGAAAAGTATTTGCCAACTCTAGGTCTGACAAAGGCTTAACATCCTGGATGTACAAGGAATTGACATGTACTGAAAAGAAGAAAACAAACAACCCCATTATAAAATGGGCAAAAGACATGCACAGACACTTCACAAAAGAAGACATCTGAGAAGCCAACAAACACATGAAGAAATGCTCAACCTCACTAATCATCAGGGAGATGCAAATCAAAGCCACACTGAGATACCACCTAACTCCAGTCAGAATGGCAATTATCAACAACTCAAAAAATAACAGCTGCTGGAGAGGGTGTGGTGAAAAGGGAACACTTCTACACTGTTGGTGGGAGTGTAAACTAGTGCAACCTCTGTGGAAAGCAGTGTGGCGATTCCTAAAAGCTCTAAAAATTGACCTTCCATATGACCCTGCAATCCCCCTACTGGGAATATACCCTGAAGAACACAAATCACTCTATAAATAAGATACCTGCACACGTATGTTTATCGCAAAGTTGTTCACAATAGCAAGAACCTGGAAGCAACCATGCTGCCCATCAAAAGAGGACTGGATTAAAAAATGTGGTACATATACACGATGGAATACTATGCAGCCATAAAAAAGAACAAAATCATGAATTTCACAGCAACCTGGATGGAACTAGAGTCTATAATACTGAGTGACCTCTCACAGAAACAAAGATCCGAGTATCACATGTTCTCACTCATATAATGGACCTTGAACACTCAATGTAATACTATAAGAAAATGACTGATGGTACTGGGAAACTATGGGGGGGAGGGGAATGGGATTAACAGTAGCAAATATCTGTCTGGGGATGGAAAAACACCTCTTATCAACAGGGTGCCTGAATGAATCGTAATTGTATACCTAACCATTAACTGTACCCCATAAAACCATAATAAAAAATATTGATTAATAAAAAAAAAAAAGAAAATAATTCTTTTTTTAAATCTTGTCAAAGGAAAGAATTGTCTTACATTTTTAGGCTATCTGAACAATTTTAAAGTAATACTCTTATATACATTGATATTTTAAAAAAAATTTTAGAACCAGAATTTTTTAGAATTGCAGAGATCAACAGCACAATATTTCTAGCATTTTAAAAATAATTTACAATGTTTACATGATGTATCTTACCTAAAATATATCTTTGGATAATTTATGTTTCCTTCCAAACTATTTTCTGATGACAGAATCTCCCAAAAGTGAAATAAAGTCTAACAATGATTACCGTATAAAAAATTGTACACATGCTAAAACTTGTCCCATATTTTCAGCAAAATAATACTTTCCTATTTTTCAATTTTATATATTTGTTTTTCTCTCCCTTAATGCAAAGTTTTAGTAGAAATATTGTGCTTTTATCCTCATTGTTAGGTCATACTCCCAGCAGGGTCTTCCAGAATGTTAGTTTAGACCCACCGTGGGTATGCGTGTCTGATGTGCCGTGTGAAAGAGGCAAAGAATTGCACAGAAGTTAGATTAGAAGACATAGTTTATTTAGAGAGTAAATTAGAGAGAGATGGAGAATGAGGAGATTCACCTTCCCAAGGTAGGGGAGGGGGCCAAAACCAGGAAACATGGTGATGGCCATAACTCAAACAGCACACGGCCACACCAGAGTTTAGTAAGGCAATGGCTGCTGGCTGCTCCATGTTTTAATACTTCCTTTTGATGGAGGAAGGTTATGAAAGTGATTGAATGGTGGTCTGCTGCACCTCATCAGGTAAGGGCAGGTAAGTGCAGGTACTGATGTCAGGTGATGGCTAACAGGCACATGGGTGGGTTAGTCACAAGACTGCTGCCATGGTGATGAGGTCTGTTTCAGGAAGCACTGATTAGGTTGAGTCTTATGGATAAAGGCAAAATCTTGAAATAGAAAAGCTAATTAGTACAAAAGAAGCTGGGAAGGGGGGATTGTAAGACACTTGTCTACAGCTACCTCTGAGAAACTGGCTCTGTCATTGGCTAGTGAATAGAAGGTAAGTTAAGTGAACTGTTAGAGAAACATGAGATTTAGGCAATGTTAAAATGGCTGCTCATTGAGTATATTAAATTTGTATTATGTCCTTTCACTCATTATATAGTTAATGGATATTCATTCTATAAATAGCTTCAGTAAGTTTTTTATTTGTTGTTAGTATGACAAAGTGTAATTATGCTTGCATTTTTCATTTTACTTCTATTACTTTTGAACATCTTAGTGCGTTTGTTATTGTGTTAAAATAGCACAAATGCAATTTTATAGTAGTTAATAAAATAGGAATTTTATTGACATAGTCATTCTTTTAATGCCAAGAATTTTTTATTAGGCTATAATACCTTGTTTTTTTCCTCCTTGTAAAAGAAATATACTTCTATGATTGAATGTAATAAAGAAAATGAGTCATTCATAATTCCACTCAGATACAAATGCTCTTACATTTTTGAAGTATTATAAATAAGCACATATACATTGGGAGGATTGGAATTATTTATAAACTCAGAGTTTATAAATAATTGTAGTAGCAGTGAATGACTTTAGGATAGAGTTGTTCTGAAATTTCTTAAAGTAGTTGAAGCTGTTAAAATGGATTGTTTCAAAATGACTTTTTTATTAATCACATAGCAATTTTGTTTTTCTCCAATGTATGCAGTAAGAAAGTCTTAAAAACTTAAGAATATAAAAATAATCATGCATATATGGGGGTCCCCAAACATAAGGAGAGTGGAGGCAAGATAATTAAATATTGGTTATATTTAAAATAAATGGCAGTAGATGCTCTCAAAATATATACTCAAACATTAAATTTAGCACTAGAAAGAATTAACAATAATCTGTCTCAACCATTTACCTTATAAAGAAAGGTAGAAATTGAGGTGCTGTGAGTTAAATAATTTATCCAATGTTAAGGGAAAAAATGATGCATAGATTTAGAAAAGAACCCGAATTTCTTGCTGGCTACTCACTCTATAACCCACTACCTCTCTTTCTTCTCTTTGTTTGTTGTTCAAGGGCCACCATCTATAGTGGTATTGGTTGGACATCACAGAACAGCACAGTGTTCTGTATACAGAGTAGTCAATGTAAATCAAGCCCCTTAAAGTTGAGGGGTATGTAAGCTGTGAAAATATATGAAGTGGCCCTGGTCACTAATCCTTGCCTTTTACAAAGGTCTAAGAATGAAACTCCCAGAGTGTCACTCGAGATCTACAGTTGCATTGAACTCAAAAAACAATAACATATACACCTCTTATCCAAGCTGACAAAGTAGTCTTTTAAAATTTCACATCTGACTGGGCGCGGTAGCTTAAGCCTGTAATCCCAGCACTTTGAGAGGCCAAGGTGAGAGGACTGCCTGAGCCCACGGGTTCCACACCTGCCTGGACAACTTGGCGAGAACTCATCTCTACAATAAATCAACAAAAAAATTAGCTGGGCATGGTAGCAGAACCTGTAGTCCCAGCTACTTGGAAGATTGAAGCAGAAGGATGACCTGAATCTAGCAAGTAGACGCTGTGGTGGCTGTGAGTGTGCCACTGCACTCCAGCCTGGGCAACAGAGGGAGAATTCACCTCAAAAAAAAAAAAATTCACATCTGATCATGTATGCCCTTGTTTACAATCCCTTCATAGCTCACCATTTCCTATTAGGTAGAATTTGAAACCTTCCATATACCTCCAAGGCCAACTAATGCAAATGACAATCTTTCCTTTCACTGAAATATTGTAGGAGGGCCAGAGCCAGCAGGAGGATATATGTGTGTGTGTGTGTGTGTGTGTGTGTGTGTGTGTGTGTGTGTGTGTGTGTGTGTTTCTCCTCTAATTTTAATTTTATACACAGAAATGTGTTTCAATTTTGCCAGAAGAAATCTGAATGAGTCCGATATCTAAGACTGGGGGGAAGCACTCAGATTTTTTGTGGTGGGCAGTAGAGATGATGCTTTAGAAAGAAAAATAGCTTGGCATGGTGGCTCATGCCTATAATCCCAGCACTTTGGGAGGCAGAGATGAGAGGCTTGCCTGAAACCAGCCTCTCACCTGGGTTCGAGACCAGCCTGGACAACTTGGAGAGATCTTGTCTCTACAATAAATTTTTAAAAATTAGCCGGTTGTGGTGGTGTGTGCCTGTGGTTTCAGTTACTTGAAAAGCTGAGGTGGAAGGATCACCTGAGCCCAGCCGGTCAAGGCTGCAGTGACCATAAGCGTGCCACTGCACTCCAGCCTGGGCGACAGAGTAAGACAAAGAAAGAAAGAAAGAAAGAAAGAAAGAAAGAAAGAAAGAAAGAAAGAAAGAAAGAAAGAAAGAAAACTAATTTGGAAAGTCCAAGGCCCTGCTCACCACACTTTACATGGAGTATAAAGATTAAAGTTCCAGGAAAGATCAAGATGATGCAGACCAAAAGGTGTTGTATGCAAACCGCCACCAATGCAAGTAGTAGTACAAGAAGCTACTTATTTATGCCTGCACATTGGGCCCATGGGCCTTTCTGCAGTGGAAACTGGAGATGTGCAAACTGCTTGAGTGGAGTGGTCTCTCAGCAGGGTTCAATGGAAGCAGATATTCCACACTGCCAAGGTCACCTTGAGGGACCCAAGAGATTCAAAAGAATCAATACTTACTGTACAAGAAGCGTTCACTGTATTTTATATATCCCTGCTTCACATTCGCTATATTTTATGAATTCTTAGTATTTTAAATCCTACCTCAGACCCCGTAGGACTAGGCATATTCCTTTGCCTGGTAGTGACCATGATTATAAGTTATACAATGTTTTAAGCAGTATGTGTACTTAGAACTCTTGTTAAGCTCTGTTCATCCCAATTGCCATGCTGACTTCTGCTTCTGCAATGGGATGTAAATGTTAAGCAAACAAGCCCCTCCTGAACATTCCTTTGTTTAGATCGGCAGACTTGGTGGCGCTAGTCACCCTCTTGGTGGGCTCTGCTGGGCTCTGCATTATTTCAAACCTCCTGCCTGCTTGCTCTAGTTAATTTACACACAGTGCTTATCTGACATTCCACTCTGCCCATTTAGCAGTTCCCCGTCAATCACAGGCAGCTGAGCTAGAGCCCGCGCAAACCAGAAAATAAACCTACCAATCCCAAGTGCCCCCGTACCCATTAGGAGAAATTACCAAATCATGTAAAAACAAGTTTAAAGTTCTTTCCCCTCCCTCTGTAATTTTGCATAAAAACTGCTTGCTATACTGAATCGGGGCTCTCATTCTCAAGCCGCTGTGTTGGCTTCAGTGTGAGCCCAGATTCAAGCCTGAATAAAGACCCTCGTGTGTTTTCATCAAAGCTGGCTCTTTGTGGTCTCTCGGATTTAAAATCTTGGGTTTAACAGCCTAAACCTGTCTCCAAGGTTTAAGCTTTAAAATGCTTCTGCGAGTCATCTGTGAGATAAGACGAGTCCTAGCTCCTTGGCAGGCACTCAGTATCCGCTGGAAGAAACTACAGAGATGGGAATGGTGCATTTTCCTTGGATCCTATCTCACCTCTTCTGCTCTTCTTCTACTCTTGTTTGTTTGTGGAGGGAAGGAAAATGTCTCTGTAGAAATAAAGACAAAACAAAATAACAACAACAACAAAATATTAGCAGGACTTAGTCCATTGGCCATCTTTGCAGATTTCTGATATATAACAAATGAACCATGTGCAGTACATAATACAGTTCTGGTTAGCCTACATCTGTGGCAGAGATTCAATTCACGTTGAACCTCATTCCTTGATGTGTCAGAAGTTCAGTGACTGCCTCAACATTTCTACAAATTTCCAATTGTTCACATTCCAATTACCTCTCCCTGGAATTAGTTTAGTTGAGTCATAGTCATCCTTTGTATTCATTAAATAATTTGTTCCACAACAAATGTATTTGCAGACAATGAAACCATGATTTGTTGGGTTATTTGTTGCAAACAGTAGACAATCCAGTAAAGTAGGGCTTAACAAAATGGATGTTGTTTTCCTCACTATAAGAAATTCAGTGATAGGAAGCCCCTAGTGAGTTTTGCAGTTTTGTAATGTCATAGGTAAGCTGGACTCTTTCATGTTTAGTTTGTCATCCTTAACGTATAGGTTTTTCTCATCAAGATTGACTCTTGTGTCACAAGTTCTGTGGTACACATTCAAATTTATGCTATATGCAGGCAGAAGAAAAGTAGAAGGATAAGAGCTGGAAGGGGTATACCAGTTGTTTCTGAGACACAGCAGGGATAGGACTCTGTGTCCTTCACACACTTTGGAACAATACTCCAGTTAAAACCATCCTTTAGATCACAGCCCTGAAAATAAGTCGTTACGATAAACAATGTTTCACCATAAATGTTGGAATGATAGCCCTCCAACTGCCCCTCACCCACATGAGTACAAAGACCAGAGTGTGTCTGCATTATAACTCTTACTCTATCAAAATAAATAGCCACCCCGGTCAGGGTCAGGGCTTATCTGACATTTTTTGTATTTTGACATATAAAGAAGTATGCATCTATACTATGTTTGTGTTGCTAATACTCCTCCCTAATTATACTAGAATACTTTTCCTTTAATTTTACCCCTCTTGCCTTATCTCATTAAAAAACCCCAGCAGCCCCCTTTGGCAAGCTCCTGGGAAAATTCTTCCTCCTGAGCTGTCTTCCCTTATACCATCTCTCAATATAGCCTTGTATTGAATTTAGTTGGCCTCATGTCAATTTCTTTTACATGATAGCCTAAGAATCCATGTTCAGTAATGATTCTGTCCTTTCAAAAGACCATTCTAGCGAGTCTCAACCAAAATTTCTACAAATTTCCATTTGTTCACATTCTCAGAATTACCTCTGCCTCATCATACATCATTGGAAAGATGATTTTAGTAAAGTGGAATCTAAAACAGTGCCTGGGAATTTACTGAAAACACTCATTAACAAAGAAGCAAAGGAAAGGATTTGAAAGCTGGTAATTCTTTCTTGGGAGTCAGGAGAAAGATTCAGTAACAAATGCTTCCTAAAAGACTGCTAAGTACTTAAAAGACAAATCAGTCCCTTTGTATTCAAAGATACTTACTGCTTTTCTTACCAGATATTCTGCTACTGGTTTTTGCCAGCAGGGCTGTATCCTCTCCTAAAAGAGAGATGCAAATGACCTGCCAGATGGGAGGTACAGCTGGGAATCCTTCTCAGTACAAATTCCCTCCAATAATGGCCCCAGGCTGTGGTTTCAGAGACTGTAATACCCTGTACTTCACAGCTAGTTCAAATAAATATGCTGCTAAGACATTTCCCAGAGATCTTTAAATAGAGGGACTGTGCCATATATTTCACTTCTTTTACAAGCCAGCAGTCAAGTTATTTGCAAAACTCAAAAATGTCAAAAGCCCCAGTGATAGTGAAATAGAATCCACTATAACCACAAATCTAAATCAGAAAATTTTCTCTCTCTCCACAAGCACTTATATTGCCCACTCTGTTGAAACCCTGCAATCAAATATATGTGATAACCAGTGTAAAAAAATTTGTTTTTTTCTTAGACACAGAAGTTACGTTGATGAATACTCTGAGTCATATTTAAATTAGTCACACTAATCTTTATGATTAGAATGCCGTGCAGACACTCAGATTTTACTGCAGATCATTCCAGTTAATACAAAGAGTAAAACATGCCCCACCTTTAAGTTGCTGGCTACTCTGGAAAGCAGTCATAAGGAAGGCCTGGAGGTAAAGTGTGTTTCTGATCATTTCATAGCACCTCTGCCCCTGTGACTGCCAGCTCTAATCATGTAATTATGGGAAGTGCTTCCTTGAAAACTTCTGGGCATTTTGTTCCATGGTCTCATTTATTGCTATTACTTATTTTGTGATTTTTTTTTTTCTTTTTGCAAAGTAAAATTTCTAGAAATATATTAGCTTGGTTTTCAGGGAGTTTTTTTATTGTTGGCTTTGTTTGTTTTTTAATCTGGCTGGCTCATATCTGCAATTTGACTATGCGCCAACAATTCTAACAAAAATTATCACAACTAATATAACTTTATGCATGAAAGAAAATTATATATGCAACCAAGGAGAAAATTCTTCTGCTGTGACTCATAAGAAGTGGTGTGTGTGTGTGAGTATATGTATGCATAAACATTCACAATAGATGCCATTTATTTCCTCATTCTCAATTCACATCCACTTTTCACCCTTCTCCACTTGAAGAAGAGGCTGACTAGTCTTAACTACATCAACAAGCTCCCATACCATCAGGTTTCTATTTGATTTTTCCAAAGGAAAGCCCCAGCAGAGGCTCAGAAAAAGGCAAATTAGCTTATGGTATTTTTTCCCCCTGACTCTGTAGTTTCAAGTGGGCTCTGTCTTTTGTTGAGAGAACTCTGCTACTATCAAGGTGACCTCTACAAGACCTTGAGTACGGCAATGTTTGTGATTATGTATGTGTAATTGCCCAGCTTTGACTTCTTAATTTTGATACATTAATCCAAAGTAGTACTAAAGAGAAAACATTTAAGAAAAATACAATTCAAGCATAAAATAATAGGATGCATTATAGCATATGAAATCTGTAATATACACTATGAAATATAAATTCTAAACTCTTTGATCTGCTGTCACAGCAGCTTAATTTTTTTCATAATTAAAGACAAAATATCTTCTTGTAGCAAGACCTAGCACTATTATATCATTTTTAAAAAAATGATTACACTTGATACCAGACATCTGAGGGAGCATTCTAAATTTCTGTCTCTTTTTTCTCCACACTTTATTATATTCAACAAATAGGTGATCTCCTTCTAAAATACCTTTGATTGTCTGTCATTCTTCCTAATTGACCTTTATTAATTCATTTTTGTCTGCTGAATGCGGTGAAATCTTCTTGTTTTTCCATGCAAACCTATTCCTTAATTTGGCCCTCACATGTCCTTTCTAACCTCATTTTACATAATTTCTTTTGAGAAACCTAACCAAGGTCATTTACTTATTTCTTAATATCCCATAAACATATATCCTTTGTAAAAAGACAGGACATGGAGTCAATATACCCAATGAGCAGCCATTTTAACATTGCTTAGCTTTGTCATAATTTACTAGCCTTTCACTTTAATTTGCCCACTAATCCACTAGCCAAGGACAGAACAGGTTTCTCAGAGGTAGCTATTGATAATTGCTTTACAACCCTCTCCCAGCTTGTTTTGTAAACAAGTTAACCTAATCATCCCTTCATGGTCTTCACTACAAAGACCCCATCAAAATGGTAACTGTCATGCGAGGAACCCACTCATCTGCCTGCTGTACCTCACCTGACATCAGAACCTGTGCATACCTGCCCTACATGGTCATGTGGGACAGACCACCACCCAATCACCTTAATGACCTTCCCCCATCAAAGAGAAAGTTTGAAAAGGATTCAACTTCAAGAGGTCTGCTCTTATTACTTTGCTAAGCTGTGACCTGACCACAGTTGCCATGTTTCCTAGCCTTGGCCCCCGCCCCTACCTTGGAGAGGTGAATCTCTCTCTCTCTCTAATTTACTTTTTGAATAAACTATATTTTCTCATGTAACTTCTGTGCAATTCTTTGCATCTATCTTGCAGCACTGGATTGCACACCAGATACCCCACCCTTACAGGTCAGACCTAACATTTTGGAGGCCCTGCTGAGATTGTGACCTAACACCTTGATTTTGTTCATAATGTTTCTGAAATTCATTTTTCTTCTCTCTTAACAAGAATATTCTGTTATGTAAATCTCATTTGGTTCTTTAACTGTACATAGGATATTTTCTTTTCTTTTCATTGAGCCTTCTGCTTTCTAGAGAAAAAGAGCCACATTCAATTTTATTTTCAGCCACAATGCTTACCAGTAAAGTTTTACTTTTAGTTAGATTTTATAGAAAAGAAACTGTTTAGAAGTCATCTCATCTCTTACATACTGTGAAAAGGTCCTAGAAGTTTGATACTTTGGCTAAAAGTGACCTGAAGCCATTAATTAAACCATGCATGTGCACAACAAGTGTTTGTTCCATGTCTATAATTTTCTTGACTCTACATGATGTGTACAGCTATCAAGATTTGTAGTGTGAAGGAGAGTTGACTGGTCCTTAGCCCCTATTAGCTATTAGGTCAGCTATTCAGATCCTGAGAGTCTGGCTTGAGGAACAGCAGGAAATCTCACTGAAAACATTACAGTGATTTTCCTGGTTTTGTGATATAAAGAGGAAACACCTGGGGAATTCAGACAAGTGTTGCCACTCTAACTACTTTCAAATGAAAAGAAAAAAATATATAGCAATTCTGGAAAAATGTCTTCTTATTTCTTTGTCAGAATCCATGTGCAAAATGAATAGTTATATTTATATTGGATATATACAATTTAAATTATTTATATGATGATTATTGAAAAGACATAACATGGAGTCAACACACCCAATGAGTAGCCATTTTAACCATTTTAGGATTGTCATGTTCTCTAACAGTTCCTTTTAATTTACCCTCTAGTCAAAACGGAACTGGTTTGTCAGAGTATGTAGCTATTCATTCTTACTTTATAACCCCCCCCAGCTTGTTTTGTAAACAAGTTAACCTAATCAGCCCTTCATGACACAGACCCCATCACTATGGCAGCAATCATGTGATTAACCCATCCATTTGCCTGCTGTCCATCACCTGTCATCAGTAACTGTGCTTACGTGTCCCTTCCATGAAGATGTGGAGACCACCACCCAAACATCTTGAAAACTTTCCCCCATCAAAGGAAAAGTTTAAAATAATTCAACTCCAAGCTGCCAGTCACCATTGTTTTGTTAAACTCTGGTCTGTCCACATGGCTTTTTGAGCTATGGCCACCATATTTCCTGGTTTTAGCCTCCTCCCCTACCTTGGGGAGTGTTTATTCTCTCTCTCTCTCTCTCCAGTTTAACTTCTGTGCAATTCTTTGCATCTTTCTTGCAGCATGAGATCATACCAGACACATCTCCTTTGTCTGGGTCTGACCTAACATTTGGAGGTCCCACTGTGATATTTTTAACCTAATATTTATATTGGATACATTTTTTAATTTTGTAAGTATCAGATACAATGCTGTATTCTCTTGGCTGGGAATTAAACCTAAAAGGCATTTAAATTGCTATAAGACAGTTCATTTGCAAAAAATTAAAAATAAATAAAAAATAAAGAAGGGGAAATGGGTATAGGCAAGACAAAAACAATAGTTATTGTTAAATCCGAGACTCTAATCAGAGAGAGAGAGAGACCACAAAGAGCCAGCTCCGATGCAAACACACGAGGGTCTTTATTCAGGCTCGAGTCTGGGCTCACGCATGAAGCCCGTAGAGGCTTCATGGACCAGAGCCCTGATTCACAATGGCAAGCAGTTTTTATGCACAATTACAGAGGGAAGGGGAAAGAACTTTAAACTTGATTTTACATGATTGGGTAATTTCTCCTAATGGGTACGGGAACACTTGGTATCGGTTGGTGCCTTTCATGGCTGTAACCTGACTGCCCGTGATTGACAGAAACCCACTTAATGGGCAGAGTGGAATGTCAGATAAGTTAGGTCTATATAGTCACTGCGTGTAAATTAACCTGAGCAGGCAGGTAAAGGGTTACATTAGCCCTTTAAGTTTGTTCATCCAGCCCAAGGTATGCTTAGGAAAGCTTGTTTGCTTAACATTTACATAACATAACATGGTCATTATGGGACAACAAAAGTCAAACTTAACAAAGTTTTAAATATGAATGCTGCAAACACATACAATGAATGTGGGGTAGAAATTCATATAGTACTAATTCTGGGAAATTATAAAATATCACAAACGTTTTATAGCAAGGCGGGTTTTTTTTTAAAGTCTTTGTTCCCTTCAGGTTTACATAGCCACTGCGTGTAAATTAACACTGGCATGGAAGCAGGTGGTTTAAATCAATATAAAGCCCACCTAGAGAGGAGCTAGCCCCTCAGAGTCTACTGATAGGAAAGGAATGTCTGAAAGGGGCTTATCGCTTTAACTTTTACATCCCGTTGTAAAAGCAGAAGTCTGTATGGCAAATAGGACTGACAATGCTTAACCTAAGAGTTCTAAATACAAACACCACTTAAAACATTTTATATAACTACACAATCAGTCACAACATATGCCTAATTCTACGGGGTCTGAGGTAGGATTTAAAGTACTAAGATTTCATAAAGTACAATGAACATGAGGTAGGAATACACAAAATATATAGTAAACATGAGGTAGGGATATGTGAAATATAGTGAACTAAACACTACTTTTACAGCATGTATGGCTTTTTAAGTTTCTTGGTTTCTTGGGTCTCTCAATAGCTCCTAAGTCTATTGTTGTCCTCTCAGTTGTCAGATCTCTAAAGAATAGATCGGGGAGTATTCTTAGTTGTGTGCCGGTGTGCTGAGCTGGTGGTGCAGGTGTGCTTCAAACAATTGCACAGAAATTAGATTGGAAAATATGGTTTATTTAGAAAGTAGATTAGAGAGACAAAAAAGGGGGATCTACCCACCCAGACTGGGGAGAGAGCCAAAGCTTATAGAGAAGCATCTCGGCGACTGCTTGAGGTTGAATGCTTTTTCAATCTTTTCTTTGGTAAGGGGGTGGGTCCTTAAGGTAACTGGGTGGTAGTCTATTTTAAGTCATCATGAAGGGACAGGCAAATGGGTGGGTTCCTCACATAACTGTTGCCATGGTGACGGGTCTGTCTATGTCATGTCTATCATCCTGGTTCTTTATGACTAAAACACAAACTTGGAGTAGAAAAATAAACTGTGTAAAGCAGGTTTGGGGAAGGGGGTTGCGAATTTTTAATAACTATCTCTGGGAAAATGATCCTGTCCTTGGCTAATGACAAGAGGGTATACTAAAAGCTAGAAAAACATGACAAAGCTAAGCAATGTTAGAATGGCTGCTCTTTAGTTATTTCATTAAATCATTCAATTTTGGCATTTTACCCTTTCAATAGTAAATTAAAGGTCTTCAATTCTTCCAGGGCTGGAGAAAGGAGAGTTAGTTGTAAATAATAGGATCCTTAAGATAGCATGATGTCTGGGGGTTTTTGCGTTGCCATTCAAAAGCTACAGTAGAGAGGGAGAAATAAACAAAAAGAGTGTCTTACACTCCGATAATTGTCTAATTGTGATTGTGAAAGGGCTCAATGGAGTTCTTTTATGAAAACCAACCCTTTAAGAGTGGAAATAGGCCAGGTGCGGTGACTCAGACTGTAATCCCATTTCTTTGGGAGGCTGAGGCAGGCAAGAGGACTGCCTGAGCCCAGGGATTCAAGGCCAGCCCGGGCATCTTGGTGAGATCTTGTCTCTACAATAAATCGCAAAAACTAGCTGGTCGTGGTGGCATGCATCTATAGTTCCAGCTACTTGGAAGGTTGAGGCGGAAGGATCCCTAAGCCCAGCAGGTCGAGGCTCTGGTGGCTGTGAGTGTGCCACTGCGTTACAGCCTGGGCAAGACAAGAGTGAGACTCCAACAAAAAAAAAAAAAAAAGAGTGGAAATAAGCAATTATCAAAGGAGCTACCAGAAATTTCTCTGCTAGGAGCATGGAGGTGCCTAGTCTCACACAAAGCAAAGGTTCTGGATTTCAGGAAAGAAATTACCCTAATTAAGAGTTTCAGTTAGTACTATGAAATTGTTATAATACTATTTAGTAGACCAAAGACAATACATAATTTGTGTAATTTTAATATTAAAATCACTAGCTTAAGTGATTGATTTAAAAGATACTGAGATGTTTTGCAAAGTTTAAGGAAAAGGTGAAAAAATAGGGCAAGGTCACAGGACCACAAGGAATGACACAAGGTATTCAACACAAACAGAATGTTTTCTTTATATATCTTTTTAATTTTTATTTTAAAGATGAGGGGTACATTTCAGGGTTAGGTATACACATGGTTATTGTACAGGTAACGTTTGGGCCTCACTTTGGTCCCCACTTCACTTGGTTTGAAATCAGGTACCTTATTGATGAAGCATGCCTCCCATCCCGTGGCAGTTTCCCACTATTGCCAACCCTTTTCTGATAGTATTAACAATAATTGTTCAGAGTCTGCATATGAGTGAAGAACATGTGGTGCTCATTTCTTTGTTTCTGTGATAGATTATTGAGTATTTTAAACTCTAAGTCCATCCAAGTTGCTGCAAAATTTATCATTTTGTCCTTCTTTGTGGCTGCATAGTATGCCATCATGTGTATGTACCGCATTTTTTTAAATTCCAGTCCACTTTTGATGGGCAGCACAGTTGGTTCCATGTTTCTGCTATTGTGAATAAATCTGCAATAAATATGCATATGCTGGTATCTGATTTGAATTCCTTCAGGTATATTCCCAGAAGGGGGATTGCTGGGGCATATGAAAGGTTGATTTTTGGGTGTTTTAGGAATTGCCAAACTGTTTTCCACAGAGTTTGAATAGTTTACACTCCCACCAACAGTGGTATTCCCTTTTCTCCACATCCTCTCCAGCATCTGTTGTTTTTTGAGTTATTGATGATGACCATCCTGACTGGAGTAAAGTGGTATCTCAGTGTAATTGTAATTTGCATTTCTTTGATGTCTAGTGAGGTGATTATTTTTTCATTTTTCTGTTGGCTGCCAGTTTGTCCTTCTTTTGAGATGTGTCTATTCATATCTTTTGCCCACTTTGTAATGGGGCTATTTGTGTTTTTTTTTCCTTTTTTTTTTGGCACATTTGAGTTCCTTATAGATCCTAAATATTAGGCTTTCGTCAGACATATAGTTGGTAAATAGTTTTTTGGGCTGTGGGCTCTTTCTCTGCTCTCTTGGTAGTTTCCTTGGCTTTGCAGAAGCTTTCCAGTTTGATGAGGTCTCACTTATCTATCTTATCTCTTATGGCATGGGTATTTGGGTTTTGATCAGGAATTCTGAAAAATTTGGTAATTCTCTCCAGTTCATGGGTTTATGACAAGGTTTACCACAAAAACAAATGAAATAATGTATTGAGAACAACTGGAGCACTACAGAGGCTGAACACCTACTTGTTTCTCACACATCTTTTGCTTTTTTCCCTGTTCTTGACAGCTGTTGTTCAAGATAAGGAATCATTAGGAGAGAATGATAAGGAAAAGGAGAAGGACTTGCTATTTTATTTCTTTTCTACCAAATTTCTACCCTAAGTTCTAAACTATTTGCAACTCATGTATGAAAGTGGCAGTCGACAAAGATGCAACCACTTTCTGGATTTTTATTTCAAGCCTTCTTTCTGTCTTCCTTGTATTTTACATTTGCCCCGTGACAGTTACATCTTAATGCATTATATGTATTTGTTTGCCTGTTTTCTTTCACAGTAGACTGATAGATAATAGGAAGCACATTTTATTAATGCCTCAACTCTTCTTAGAATGGCATATTTGATAAGGGCCCCAGAATGAATAAATTAATTAGTTCTAGGGTTATGGAGTTTTTCCTGTGATTATCTATCTATTGTGTTATCTATCACATATGCATAAGTAATCACTGTGCTTTTAAGGCAGTATGTGTTGTTAAGAGATTACAACAGAGTGTACTATTTTTAATTACTATCTTATTAATTTCTATAACCCTATACAGTTAAAATATTTATTCCTGCATACTCTTTTCTCCTCTTTACAACACTTAATTTTCAAATGCAAAAACTTGCAGTTAAAAAGATCAAGTCATTTTCCAGCAGTACCAAATTAAAAAGTGTCAGTCAAGGTTTTGAAATATTTGTACTATAATATTTGCATGAATGTCATAATCGTCACAAGAGAAATATACAGATAAAAAGCAGTATATGCAACTGGGGACTTTGTTGGTTAACATCATCTGTATTTTACTGATCTGAGAGAATTTTTGTCTGTCAGAGTTTTGCTGTGTTTAAGGACTGAGGGCTATAAAGTGGTTGTTACACTGTTGCTATGTCTATCACTTGAAAGGACAGACCGAGAGTGGGAACCCATTTTTCATCTTGTTCTTAAACCCTAACACAATGATGAGAAAGTAGAAGCTATGCTTTTGGAGAAATGCACACTTTAGGTATAATTAATTTTACCGACTTTGTCTTTTCAGAAACAGACTTCCAGGTACCAGAAGTATCTCATAGCGGCAATCAAGCTTGCCTAGAGTACACGGAATTTACAAGGCCTAAGACATCATGCATTGGGCAAGGACTGTAAAAGTCATAAAACTTGTAATTACAAAAGTTATAACCGCTCAGAGAGAGAGAGAGAGCAGGTGGAGATTCAATCTTCCAGTAAATTGGGCACTATCGACAGGGAAGCCAAGGATAGCCCAAAGCTACCCACTGGGAATGCCTAGGAGATAAGGGAAGGTGCACCCTCCATTAGGTCTAAGGAATGTCTTTCGGGAAGATGCAGGAGAATTAGAATCCTTGTCATGTCCTTCTCTAGGGGCTATGATAATGTGGCCGAACGTTAATGGATCTCTGTGTCCAAGACATCCACAGGTGGTCAATAAGGAAGTCATAGCAGTCACATGCAACATCTCTAAGAGAAGGATTTATTTAAGCCAGGACTCTGGGGGGGCTACGGGGCCACACTCACCTAGAGTGTAGACGCACTCTCTGTCTGTGGGGGGGTGAACTTTTTTTAAATAAATCTTTTCTTCTCTCACCTCTGTGTGTCACAATTCTTTGCAATTTACTCGGATTTCTGGGTTGCCGGTGCGCATCTCCGGCTTGTCAGCCCCGGCAGTGCTGTGCGCCTCCCTGCGCCTCTCCACCCTCACCCAGTCCATCCGTACCCTAACATCACTTATTAACATTTTTTAAAGGCACTTAAAAAAGCACTTGAAAACTTTTGTAATTTAGTCTATCTTGTAATTTTTAGCACAGAGTCCTTGCAACACAACAGCCAGTTAAAGTGACGAGGAAGAGGTAAAGCAAGCCAATCACTAAGTCTGAGCTGAGAAATTCTGAATTTATGAGCTTTGCCCTCCTCAAAGCACATGATGTGCTTATACAGTTATGAGCTGGTAACAAACTTCCTTCCACAAACACAATTCAGGTGAGAGAGTCAGATAATCCTGGGATTCCATGAGCTTCTTTTTTGTTATTTTTTTGTATACATTTAAGGGATACAAGTTCAGTTTTGTTACATGGATATATTGCATACTGGATAGATATATTGCATAGTCTGAGCTTTTAGAGTAATCATCACATGAATAATGTATATTGTACCCATTAAATAATTTTTCACCTTTCATTTTCCTCCTACCTTGCCACACTTCTGAGACTCCAATGTCTATTATTCTACACTCTATATTCATGTGTGCACAATATTTAGCTACTATTTATAAGTGAGAGCATGCAGTATCAGACGTTTTGCTTCTGAGTTGTTTCACTTAAACTAGTAGACCCAAGTTTCATCTATGTTCCAGTAAAATAACTATTTTATTATTTTTATAGTTGGATAGTATTCCACTGTGTGTATATACACCATTTTCTTTTTTTAAAATTCATCTGTTGATAGACAAGTTGATACCAAATCTTTGCTTTCATGAAAAGTGCTATGATAAACATACAAGAGCAGATATCATTTTAACATAATGATTTATTTTCTTTTGGGTAGATACCTAATAGTGAGAATGATGGATAAAATGGAAATTCTTATTTAGTAAATAGCTATCTTGGTTTTCATAGAAGTTGTGCTAATTTATATCCATACTAAAGGTATATGTGTTCTTTTTTCATCTCTGTATCCTAGTCAACATCTGTTACTGACACTTTAATAATAACTAATCTGACTTAGTGATGTTGAACAATTTTTTATATATGTAAGTTGTTTATTCGTATGTTTTCTTTTGAAAAATATATATTTTTATTCTTTGTCCTCAATTTAATGTGTTTATTTGTTATTGTTGTTGAGTTGTTTGAGTTTTGGGTAAATTCTGGATATCAGTTTCTTGTTGGATATATAGCTCACCAATATTTTCTCCCATTCTGCAGGTTGTCTTTTACTCTGTTTATTATTGCTTTTGCTGTGCAGGAGCATATATGTCTTTTTTTCTTGTGGTTTTGAGGTCTTAGACATGAATTCTTTGCCTAAGTCAATATCCAGAAGAGCTTTTTCTAAGTTTTTTTCTATTGCTTTTATAGGTTCAGGACTTACATTTAAGTCTTTGATCTATCTTTAGTTTATTTTTTTTAATGTTTTACTCTTCTGCATAGGGTATTCCAATTTTTCCAGGGCCATTTATTAAAAACAGTGTCCTTTCTTTGGTGTTTGTTTTTCTTGATCTTGTTAAAGATTGGTTGGCTATAGATATGTGGCTATATTTGGAGGTTCTCTATTTTGTCCCACTGATCTCTATGTATTGATTTATTTTTATACCTGCACAAGCTTCTATTTGTAATAAAAAGCAATGAATGATGAGACTGTCTGAATACTAATCCAGTATAGCACTTCCAAGCAGAAAGACACCTAAGTAGCAATATTTTTTTCATCAGAACTTTTACTTAGTAATGCTAGAATTAAAATAATTTGGAAAGAATATATTCCTCAAGGCCTGAAAGCACAAGTGATCACCTGATAAACACTTTGGACATCAGATTGGTCTCTTTTGGCTTACATTGTTTTGATTTGATTTGACTTGTTTTAGTTTTTCCAGTCAATGGATTCTATCATTGACAGTATTGAATTCAATGACAAAACTTCTTATCTGTACTCTGCTTTTAAAAAAAGGTACATCTTTCCTGTTCATCTTCTCTTCTCAGTTAAGGCAAGTCATTATGATCCTGTATGCCATTCTACAATGGGCGGGCATTGCAGTATTTTTGAAAATATCAGCCAGGCTCAGTGGCTCAGCCTATAATCCCGCGCTTTGGGAGGCTGAGGTGAGTGGATTGCCTGAGCCTGCAGGTTCAGGACCCGCCTGGGCAACTTGGTGAGACCTCATCTTTACAATAAATCAAAAAATTAGCCAGGCGTGGTAGTGCATGCCTGTAATTCCAGCTACTTGGAAGGCTGAGGCGGAAGGATAGCCGGAACCCAGCAGGTGGAGGCTGCGGTGACCCGGAGTGGCCACTGCACTCCAGTCTGAGCGACAGAGTGAGACTCCAACTCAAAAAACAAAACAAAGCAAAAAGAAAATATCTTGGCACTTGTGCTATCTCCCACTATAAAAATGCACTTATATTTCCATATATCCCCCACTTTATATAAATATTACTAAAATAAAATAAACCTTTACTTAAAAACACTTACCATTACTGTGTAAAATATTGAGATATTTTCTATCTGATCCTACTCTTTTATGTTTTATTTAAATAATTTAAGGCAAGTTATAACTTACTAAATTGACTTCATTGTCAATAAAAGGTCATGATATTCGATTTTAAAACACTGGTTTAGAGGAGGAAATAAAACACATGTATGTTTTCTTCTGTATTAATTTTATTAGACTCAAATACAATTCTTAGAATTTATTTTGTGTCTATTTTGAGGGAGAAGTCAGGAAGACAATGACATTACTCATATTCAAATGTTATAAATGTGTGTGCGTGTATAATTTTCTGTATATTAAGATATTTATATTTTTATACCTTTTGAAAAAACCTTTCTTGCTGGAAAGAGACTACTTCTCCCGGGCTAGCTGATTCTTAGAAATAGTGAAGGGCCCAGCTGGAAGCATGTCTTTGACATGCAAATTAACCAATGCAGAGCCAAGACTTCTTTATCTGGTCCATATATATCAAAAGGCAATATTCCTCTGCCTTAATCATTCCAGAGCCAGGTAGCTGGCAACTAGGATCACCCCTATAGTGGAGCTTCCTCCAAAGGTATTCCAACTAGCCAATCCTAAACTATTTTCCTTGCCTACTTTGCCTTTCTTAGAGAAACCCCAACAAAGACTCTAACTTATACCTTCCCCTGCTATCTTCTGCCTCCTGACCACATCATGTCTTCCCCATTTGGCCCTGCCTGGCTTGTCATTATTTTCTGTCTTGAGGGCCTGTGAGTATTCTAAATTTTGTCTTCCTGAACTTTTCCTACGTCTCCTCTTGTGACTACCCCTGACTGACCACCCCATACCAAACTGGTGTGAAATATAATTTTAAGAATTATCCCAGGATTAAAGCCACTTGGACCTTGGTTCAAAGCTATTTACTCCATGGTATTGAACATGTTACTTTAAATCTCCCGTCTCTGCCGCATCGTCTGTAAAATAGCAGTAAGAATAATATTATTGCATCTGCCCAAGAGGATTGTTGTGAGGATTAGATGAAGAGACATTTGAATTTTAGAATAGGATGTTTTATAATTTACCTTTTTCAACCAGGCCAAAAAAAAAAGTTTTATACTAATGAACTAAGTCATTTATGGTATGTGATGAATTAGCTTCTCCTCTATGTATCTTGAACAGTACTAATTATGTATCATTATTCTTGAAGAATTGAGAAAATAATAATTAAAGTTTTCTTATTTTGTAGTTCAGATGAGGAATCCCAGTTGAGACTGTACTTCATTTATACTTAGAGTCAAAAAGAACACAGTGTCTTTTAACTAATAAATCCTTTCCCCTGATACCCAGAAATCCACATTCTTAATCTTGTTTAAATAATACAGGACTCTCCCTGCTTGTCACTGATGTCAGTATTGAAATAAGTTTCTTGACACTAGAAGATTCAAAATTTCCCATTGCCCTTTATGCCTGCCGATACCCGCCCAAGATACTGTAGATTGGTGGTTCATGGAGGTATTGGAGAGAATATATTTTCTCTGATGCTGATTTACTCGATACAAACCCGAGCTTCCAAATTGAAGCTGTGTGTGGATTTTTTTTTTAATTGGGAAATTTAGTTTATTTAGAAAGTAATTTAGAAAGAAAGAAAAAGTGAGAAAGAGAGGAGATTCACCTCTCCAAGGTAGGGAAGGGGGCCAAAGCTACAAAAAACATGGTGGCCATAGCTCAGCAAGCACATGGCCTGGCTGGTGCTTAGCAAAGCAATGACCCTGTGTGTAGATTTACTCACTGGACCACTCCATAAGACACAAGACTATTAGGAGAATAGCTAATTTGTGTGGGGTCGTAACTTTATGATTCCCTATCGCTTTTCTCTAGAAAATCAAGATGCACACACTATTTTTTAAAAACTAGGGTCTATGTTGAAAATTAGCAATAATATTCTCATTTCCACATCATATGGAAATCATGAAAACAAATTAAATGTCTTATTCTAGTCTTTAAGGAGTTTACTGTTTAATAGAGGAAATAAAGATGTTATCTCTTCTATATCAGCATTATGCAAAACTACACATCTTCATACATTTAACCTATTTGTAATCTAAGTGAGTTTCATAATCTGCTAGAATTCATTTTTACCTTAGGAAAAAAAATATTAAATCCTTAAGTGTTTTACCGCCAGCTGTCTCCCAAAATCAAATCAAGGAAATATAATACAATATGAAATACAATATGAAACTTATTCTGTATTCTATCTAGATTCAGTTTAGTTTATAACCTAGTGAGAAAGAGCTTGAATATTGGAAGATCAGATATAAATATTTCTCTCACCCCACTCTGCAGGTATATTATCACCAAGCAAAATTTATGATTGTGGGACATAAAGTAAGACATTTTAGTTTCAGACCATGTCTGTTTTTCATTTATCTAAAGACATTTGTCAAAAAAACCCCCAAAAAAACAAAAAAACACCACAAGCCCACTTCAAAACAATATTATAAGGATTTAATACTCCCTTAAGTATTTTGAAGTGGTGGGGTACAAATGATTCTCAGTGCAAATTCCATAAAACTCACCCTAGGTGATTATTGGTGTTAACCAACTACAAAGCTCATCACCATATTCTTCAGTTAACATCACCATTTCTTGTGTAAGTAAGAATTTGACTGATATTTTGAAGCTTTACTTCACTGTCTACAAAGGGTCATGAATTTCAGTTTTAAAAAGCTGGTTTAGAGGAGGAAATAAAACACAAGTGTGTTTTCTTCTGTATTAATTTTATTGGATTCAAATACAATTCTTAGAGTTTATTTTGTGTCTATTTTGAAGGAGAAGTTAGGAAGACAATTATATTATTTATATTCGAATGTTATAGGGTGATGAAGAGTTAAAATTATAAGCAACTTTAAGATACTATCAGCTGTAGGAAAAAATAAGAAAGGCTGATTGGTAGTTTTCTTATATATAAATGTGTGTGGGGGGGAGTGCGCGCGTGTATGTGTGTACATGTGTGTGTTTGAATGAAGACAATGAAAAACTGAAGCTTGAAAATATAATTTTTAGCCAGAGGGCTAAAAAATGATAGGATAAAAATCACCACGTTACAGAAAAGCTTGCAGCTATCTAGGTAATGAATGCCAAAAATTTGATATTGTCACTTTTAGTAAGATTGACATTGGACTTACCAACCACCATAGAATTTTTAGCTTTATAGTTAAACTAGAAACTTTTGTTGTACATTACAAATACTTACTTTCAAGTAACATACACTTTTAGATATGACTGTGACTGTTCGAAATTAATGCACAAAGTTATCTATATTCTTTCAAAACTGTTTTAATTACTAAGGAAAATATAATAGGGTTTAATAAAAATAATATTTTGCAATTTTATTCATCTGATTGTTTCATGCAATAGTATTGTAATCAAACGCTTGTGGTATTGAAAATGCTAAATGTTATTCAATTATGTATTAAAAGATCTCTCTCTCTCTCTCTCTCTCTCTATATATATATATACATTCACACATACATATATTTATAGGATATAAATAATTCCAAATTACAGAACTACTATGACTTATTTAATAGAATGATACATAGACATTTAGGCTTTTCTTTTTTTTTGAGTTGGAGTCTCACTCTGTCGCCCAGACTGGAGTGCAGTGGCCGCTCCTGGCCACCACAGCCTCGACCTGCTGGATTCCGGCGATCCTTCCGCCTCAGCCTTCCGAGTAGCCAGAATTACAGGCATGCGCTACCACGCCCGGCTGATTTTTTGATTTATTGTAGAGATGAGGTCTCGCTGCCCAGGCGGGTTTCGAACCCGTGGGCTCAGGCAATCCACTCACCTCAACCTCCCAAAGGTGCAGGATTACAGGCTGAACCACCCAGCCCGGTTGGCTTTTCTTTTATAAGACTGTTCTGTTGAAACTGAGATGTAGTCACCAAATAACTGTGTGATCCTGACTAATTAATTTAATGTTCCAAGATTTTAGATTTTCTCTGAAATAAAGACAACAATACTATAATGCAATTGTAAGAATTAAAATAATGCATGAAAATAGAAATAGTATATGGCACTTGGTAGGTACTCAATACATTGTATTTCAGAAAATATATATACTGAAATAAGAGGAGGAGAAGCTATGAAGCATAAATTATATGTTGTGCTATTTTATTTTATTTATTTATTTATTTTGAGTTGGAGTCTCACTCTGTCGCCCAGACTGGAGTGCAGTGGCTGCTCCCGGCCACCGCAGCCTCAACCTGCTGGGCTCCAGCGATCCTTCTGCCTCAGCCTTCCAAGTAGCTGGAACCACAGGCATGCGCTACAACGCCCAGCTAATTTTTGATTTATTGTAGAGATGAGGTCTCGCCAAGTTGCCCAGGCGAGTCTCGAATCCGTGGGCTCAGGCAATCCACTCACCTCAGCCTCCCAAAGTCGTGGGATTACAGGCTGAGCCACCGAGCCCGGCTTGTTGTGTTATTTTAAAATATATATTTAGGAGAAAATTTCTATTCTAACTTTGGACTGTGTAAAATGGATCACTACAGGATTTTGTTAAATCCTGTATGATTTTTCTTATGCACTTAGTATCTGATATATAAAATGTCAATTTATCAATAACTATGCAGGACTGCATATTACATGACATAAGGTATACTAGTTTTTTTTGTTTTTTTTTTGAATGAGCATCTCACTCCTTAGCCCAGAATGGACTGCAGTGGCATGATCACAACTCACCACAACCTCAACCTCCTGGGCTAAGTCGACCCTTCTGCCCCAGCCTCTTGAATAGCTGAGACTCCAGGCATGTGCTCCTGTGCCTGGGTAAATTGAGGTCTTGCTATGTTGCCCAGCCTGTTCTCAAACTCTTGGACTCAAGCCATCCTCTCTCCTCAGCCTTCCAAAGTGCTGATATTGCAAGTGTGAACCACCATGCCCAGCCCTATATCTTTTCAAAATACAAAATATTGTGTTGGCTGTATATCTGCAAAACCCATGTTTTAGTAAATGGTATGTTCTTATTGTGATGACCAACTTCACTGGGGTCCCAGAGTAAATATTATTTCTGGGTGCATCTGCAAGTGTAGTCCAGAAGAAATTATCATTTAAATCAGTGAATTCAGTAAAGTAGAACCCCTTTTCCAATGTGGGTGGGCATCATTCAATCCCTCCATAGTCTGTATAGGACAAAAGGTAGAGGAAGGAGTTCACCCTGTCTGCTTCCTGACTTACTACTTGAGCTGGGATATCAGTTTTCTGTCCTTGAACTGGGATTAACTCCATAAGCTCCCCTGATTCTCAGGTCTTCAGACTCAGACTCAGACTGGAATTATACGAGTGGCTTTCTGGGGCCTTTAGCTTGCAGATAAACACGTGTCCGATCATGAGACTTCTCAATCTTTATAATTGTGTAAGCCAATTCTTCATTTCTTTCTCTCTCCAAATTGTGTGTGTGTGTGTGTGTGTGTGTGTGTGTGTGTGTGTGTATGTGTATACTTTTGGTTCTGTTTCTTTAGGAAACCCGGACTAATACATCAATGTGAAAGTTGGCTCTGATAGACACAACAAGATAAGATCTGCATGTATGAAACACATACGTGGGACTTATAAGCAATGCAAAAGTGGGTGTAGGCCTGAGACAGGAGAATAGAAAAGAGACCTTGAGGGACAAATGTTATATATCTTGCCTATAATTTTGCATGTATTGTCAGAACATGACATGGCTGGATTTGCAATAGATACTAATTTTCTCACTAGTGAAAATATCATAGGTTACATTAGCTGTAATGCAATCTAAGAACTTATGCCATAGATCTGGACGGGTGATGCTATACTGCAAATTAAATGACCACAATCTCACTAACAATATAAGTTTAAAGAAGTTATGGCTTGAGGTCTGGAAAAAGATGGAGATGACAATGTGGGAATGGGGAGAAGAGTAGTTTTTTCTATGCGAGCAAATGCGATGTTACATGATAGTAAGAATTATATACAGATACAGATGCACACATAAGATACTGTCTTGTTTTATCAATGGACCAAAGTTCCAAGCATATATAGTATGAGATTTTTCTGATAATTTCTTCCTGCTGTTCCATGACCTACCTCACCTTTACAGGCATTACTGTTTCTCATGGACTTTCTTATTTTAGCATTACCGCATCCCTTTGTGGATGCCACAAATGCTATAGCATCCTTTTCATTTTTGATCCCAGGTTTGGGAGACACAGGTTACATTATAATAATAAGCTGTTCATTAAACTCAAGACATCTGACTCTCAGTTCCATGAAAAGCACTTAGTTGAGTTCAGTTTTACAGTGGATGGGAGATCTTTATTCATCTAAAGGAGCAAGTTGCAGGCTCAGCACACAGTATATCTAGTTTCATATTAATGATAATAAAATTAAAATTGTTAATCCATTTTCCACTGGTTATGTGCTCTCTCTGACTTTAAACATAATTATGGCCATTTTCTTCCATAAGTATGTGTTTTCCATTCCACAGGGCAGTGGAAGAATATCATGAAGGAGTGGAAGTACTCAAACTTTAAAGACCATCATGGGTTAGAATTACAACATTTCACTTATCATTTTCATTTTATGCAACTGATTAACTTCTCTGAATATGTTTATTTGTGCATGATAAGTCAGTTACATCTTCTTTATATATTTCTTTACTCTAAAGGATAGAAAATATTAATTTAAGACAGTCAATTCTGATAAAATTAAGAATAACACAAGGTATGATAAAATTATGCACTTCGCAGCAACTTGAATGGACTTAGAGTCAATAATACTGAGTGATCTATCACAGAAACAAAGAACTGAGTACCACGTTTTCACTCATAAGTGGACCTTGAACAATTATCATAATACTGTAAGAAAGGAATTGGCAGTAGGGGAGGAGGGGCACACCTTATCGACAAGGGTACCTGCAAAATAAACATTGGAGTACCTAACCCTGTATTGTACCTCATATCTTTAAAATTAAAAAATTAAAAAAAAGAATAGCAGAAAAATATATTTGACTGCTGCATGAATTTTTTGTTTGGTCATGATAGCAGCAATCTTTTTCTATATTTAGGAAATAGTTGTCTCAGGAAGTGAAATAAAGAAATAGAAAAAAATCAAATACTTTATTTTCTGTGCTTTATTGCAACAAAGACTCAGAAATATAATCTAGATTTCTCCAATCAGATGTAGTCATAAAATACTATGTATCTGGGGATAGTGATATAAGAACTAGAAATTGCACACAGTCTATTCTGCAAAGGATGACGTTAGTGTTCACAAGTACACCCAGATTCCAGAGCTACACCATGGATCAACGTTGATGGTGGCTACTGTGTAACCTGTTGTTTATATTCTCACAATAGTGAATTGATGTCATCTTTTCTCTGATAATCTTTTTAAAAAAATATATACAACATAGCCTTTTAATTATGTCATTTGGTTTGTTTAGTATACTTGCACAATTTTTCACAGTTGATGCATATAAGTTCTGTCTTTTTAATTAATATATCATGGTTGTACATGTTTTAGGGGTGCAAATTATATTTTATTACACATATATGATGTGTAATGATCAACTTAGCATAATTGAGATATCTACCATCTCAAGTATATATATTTTTTATTTGTGTTGAAAACATGACAATACTTCTTGCTGTTTTGTAGTATTCAATAACTTATTAACTATAGTTTCACTGCTGTAGTATCAAACACTAAAGATGATTTCTTCTATCTAACTTAATATTTGTACCCATTTACCAACCTCTCTTTATTTCTCATTTCCACGTATGTTCCCTGCCTCTGGTAACCACCACTTTACTTTCTATCTTCATGATATTCAAAGTTTTAGCGCCCATGTATGAGTGAGAACATGTGACATTTATCTTTCGGTGCTTGGCTTATTTCACTTAACATAATGACTGTTTTCATTTATGTTGTTGCTGCAAATGGTAGGATTTCATTTTTTTATGAACGAATAATATTCTCTTGTGCTTCTATACTTTCTTTTCTTTATCCATTCATCTGTTGTCGGACACTTTGGTTGATACTGTATCTTGGTTATTGTGAATAGTGCTTAATACACATGGTAGTTTAGTATCTCTTTGATATATTGATTTTCTTTAGATGCATGCCTAGTAATAGGATTTTTTGATCATATGGTAGTTCTATTTTTAGTTTTTTTGAGGAAATTCTATACTATTCCATAACAGTTGTACTGATTCACATTTCCACCAACAATGTACAAGTGTTTTATTTTCTCTGCATCATCATCAACATTTATTTTTTATTACTTGTTAATAGTCATTCTGACTGTGGTGAGATTATATTTTAGTGTAGTTTTAATTTACATTTCCCTGATGATTAGGGATATTGAATGATTTTTCATATACCCATTGGCCATTTTTGAGAAATGTCTATTCAGGTCTTTTGCCCATTTTTTTTTTTTTTGAGTTGGAGTCTCACTGTGTCGCCCAGACTGGAGTGCAGTGGCTGCTCCCGGCCACCGCAGCCTCGACCTGCTGGGCTCTGGCGATCCTTCCGCCTCAGCCTTACAAGTAGCCGGAATTACAGGCGCGCGCTACCACGCCCAGCTGATTTTTTGATTATTGTAGAGATGAGGTCTCGCTGCCCAGGCGGGTCTCGAACCCGCGGGCTCAGGCAATCCACTCACCTCAGCCTCCCAAAGGCGCGGGATTACAGGCTGAGCCACTGAGCCCGACTATTTTGCCCATTTTTAAATTAAATTTTATGTATATTTTCTACTGAGTAGTCTGAGTCTCTTGTATGTTCTGGCTATTAATCCCTCAGTAGATGATCATGAGTTAGAAGAATTAGTATTATTAAAATATCTATATTACTCAAAACAATCTACAGATTCAATGTAATGCTTGTCAAAATGGCTATGAAACTATTCATGGAAATAGAAGAACAAAACTACAATTCATATGGAACCACAAAAGACTACAAATAATCCAAGCAATCCTGACCAAAAAGAACAAAGCTGGCAGCATCACACTGGCATAAAAACACACACATAGATCAATGGAATAGAATAGATAACCCAGAAATAATTTCACATATTTACAACCAGCATACATTGGAGAAAGGACAGTCTCTTCATCGAATTCTGCTGAGAAAATTGTGCATCTACATGCAGAAAAATGAAACTGGATCCCAATGTATCACCATATACAAAAATCAACTCAAAATGAATCAGTGATTTAAAAGAAACACTGAAAAATAAGAAACTACTAAAATAAAACACAGGGGAAATTCTCCAGGATATTTCTCTGGGCAAAATTTTCGTGTAAGAACTCATAAACACAGGCAACAAAGACAGAAACAGACACATGAGATTGCATTAAAAAAAAAAAAAAAACTCTGTATAACAAAGGAAACAATCAACAGAGTAAAGGACAAACTGTAGAATGGGGGATCATGTTTGCAAACTATCCTATGTACATATTTACAGCACTTGAAGCATTGTTTTTGGTTGCACAGCTGCCAAGTGAATTCACAAATTGAAATATTTTAGTATACAAGTTGTGACTTTTAGGAAGTCTAAAATTATTAGAAGATAAATCATAATTTATTTCTATCAAAGACTCTTCTTCTCAGCTTAGGAGTAGCTGATGAACCCCTTACTGATATTTTTCAATAAGTAAACCATAGATATATATTTCAAAATGTATTAGCAAAAAACATGTTGAATCAGATGGTTTCTGATTATTTTGAAGAGACAAAAGTAGCTTCAAGAAAAAGAATACATTTTGCCTTTTTTGTTGTTGATGATCTTCTCCCAGACGCCTTCAAGTTTTGGCAGAATTTATCTACATTTGACAATAGAACCGAGGGATGCTTCAAGGTCAAGAAGAGAAGCTGTCTCTCTAATCTGCTAAAGTGGGGTCTAATAATATAATATAATATAATAATATATAATATAATATAATATAATATAACATAACAACATAACATAATATAATAAATATATAATAAAATTATAGAAGTAACATCACATTGCTTTTGCCATATTCTCTGTTAGAAGCAAGCAAGTCACAAATTTTCTTTGGTTTTTTCTTTTTTTTTCTACAAACAGTGCAGAGTTTTATTGTATGTAGAACATTAATTTTTTTAAAATAAAGCATTTTAAAATAAATAAAGATTTCACATGTCATGATATCTCCCACTGTTCACCAAGGTCAGATTCCCCTAAAGCTGGAGTCAAAATGTATCTTCAGAAGATATCTTCAAGAGAGCCCTTTTAAAGTAGGATCGATGCTTATTCCACGATTGTCCTGTAAGCTCACAATTGTTTTATTTTTGGCTTCTTTTATCTCCATTGATTATGGGTATACTGATGAAAACTTCAAACTGCCACTACCACAAGTCAGGAAAGCTCTATGCATGTTATTAGCCTTGAAGACCTTCCAGTGTGACGAGTTATGGATGTGGACCATGATGAAGATACTGACCTTGTAGAAGCATAGGTAACTGTTGTTGTCTGTTTTTAGCTATTCCTTTTGCCATATTCTGTTAGAAGCAAGTCACAAATTTTGACCAAATTCTAATAGTAGGGATTAGAGTTATGTAGCTAGTTAAGGATAAGACATTAGAATTCACCATATGGTGTGTCTGACTCAGAAATTACGACCAAATCACTGCTCCTGTTTCATTTTTGAATTACAGCATAAGACAAGAGTGACAGCAGCAACAGAGCTGGGACATCCATGTGAAGAAGATGAATTACACCAATACATTTTTCTGCAGGATCCTGGGTCACAGCAGGGGAAGGGTAAGCACTGCATGCAAAGATAGATGTGTCAAAGGCAGATGTAAATCTTGATTGATATAGGCCACTCAGCCCTGAGGAGTCTAGAGACACAGTCCAGGGTGATGAATATTAAAAAAGAAGAAGACAGGAATTTAGCAGGAAACCATTCCGACTGCACCACAGAAAGTGCTGCTGACCTGCTGGGACATCTGTTAAAATAGATGGCTTTAGGATAGTCATCTAAAACAAAATTTATCACAATACTAAAAACCCTCGATCAATATCCATACTAGCAACATAGTTTGTAATGGCATGTGTGAACAGAATAGGTTGAGCTGAAATAATCCTCACATAGTTGCAACTTCTTGGGGATATTTTACTCTTTTGCCATATTATTTGCTACCAAAATCAATATTGAACCTGAGTCGCCATTTTTATTTTATCCTTAGCAAGTATACTTTAACAATCTCAGTGTACAATTGAGTTTTAAGGTAGTTAATTATAATAGTAGTACAAGTATGTAGGAAAATCTATTGAACTCTTCATTCACCAAACTGGATGAAATAGCTACCAATACGCTATCTATAATTTATCCTTAAAATGTTGATTCCCAGTGCATTAAGTACTTTGCTTCTCATGTGTTATATCTGATGGCTATAAAAATATTGTCATGCTGAGGCGGAAGGATCGCCGGAGCCCAGCAGGTCGGGGCTGCGGTGGCCGGGAGCACCCAGTCTGGGCGACAGAGTGAGACTCCAATTCAAAAAAATATATATATATATTGTCACAAAAATAACTAAAGGCAAATTCAATGTAATTTTCCATGACTATGCAGTTAGCAAAAAGTAGAATGGATCTTCAAACCTAGGTTTCTCTAGCAAAACAGTTTTTGTCACAATACCTGCTATACTTTGGACTGTGAAGATAGATGCTTTTGATTTTGGTTTGTTTGTTTTTCTGGGTATGGTAAGCATGAGAAAGTGGAACATGAAGAATTATAATAAATAGAATAAACAGGTCTTTTCATCAAGAGCAAAGAAAGAGCTAGGCAAATAACATCAGAAATAGCAGTTGAGAAATGTTGCACTGAAAAGAAAAATGTTAACAAATTTGATATATTAAAAGTTGTATTGCTTTCTGCACCAGAATCTTAATATTGGTGACATTAGTCAAGCAAATATTATTAAAATATTATAAAATGTCCTCAATCAAGTTAAATCTCAAAGAAAATGAATTTATTCACTTAAACATTTATTGAACATCTAATATATGCTAGATAATTTTTTAAAATCTAAAGTTAAAAGGAGTAAAGATAATTTCCACGTTTAAGTGACTTGCAGTCTAATGAAAGAAAATTGGAAAATATTATGGCTATATAAACAAGGAAGTGAAGATATAAATCACTACAGTTTCTTTTTCACCATTAGTTTCATCATCAGCCTGTGGTTTAATCACATTGTCTTTTGGTTTGAGGAAGAGGAGCCATAATTCTGCATTTTAGCTTTTTTTTTGAGTTGGAGTCTCACTCCGCCACCCAGACTGGATGGAGTGCAGTGGCATGTTCACCGCCATCTCAACCTTGACCTGCTAGGCTCAGGTGATTATTCTGCCTCAGTTTTCCAAGTAGGTGGAATTACAGGTACGTGCTATCATGCCCAGGTAATTTTTAAATTACTTGTAGAGATAAAGTCTCTCCAAATCTCCCAGGCTGGTCTCAAATCCGTGAGCTCAGGCAATCCTCTCACTTTGGCTTCCCAAAGTGCTGGAATTATAGACGTGAGTCACTGCGCCCAGCTGCATTTCAGTTTTATTGTAATATTTGCTGTTTACGGGTAAAATTTCCCCTGAAATAGCAATATTTGCAAAGGTTTATTGATGAGGAATGAGGACTTTCTAGAAATACAGTGAATATGCATTAGGAGAACAAGAAAGATAAACCACACATTTAAGCAAACAGTTGGATGGGGTTTTCACTATAATTATGTATTTACATAAAACAATTGGATATACAAAAGACAAATAGTCACTAAATTAATATGTGCACAGTGAACTAAAAATAGCATTGGTTGATAATTCACAGGGACAGGAGACAAACATTTGATTTTGATTGTGACTTGGGTTTCAGGAACTGTCCTGTTAAAGTTGACCTTGAAAAAGCTACTTTGACTGGGCTTGGTGGCTCAGCCTGTAATCCCAGCACTTTGAGAGGCCTAGGCATGTGGATTGCCTGAGCCCACAGGTTCGAGATCCACCCGGGCAACTCGGCGAGACCTTGTCTCTATAATAACTAAAAAATTAACCGGGCATGGTAGAGCATGCCTGAAGTTCTATCTAATTGGAAGGTTGAGGTGGAAGCATCACCGGAGCCCAGCAGGATGATGCTGGGGTGGCCATGAGCGTGCCACTGCACTCCAGTCTCGGCGACAGAATGAGACTCCAACTCAAAAAAAAGAAAAAGAAAAAGAAAACAGAAAAGAAAAGAAAAATAAAAGGTTACTTTGTAAAAAGTTCTGATACTTTGCTTAATTGTAATAGTGACAAGGTTAAATAGTGACAAGTGTAAAGATTAAAGGTGATAAACCTAGGTATTCATTAAGAGCAACTTTTTTTATTTTTATATCATTAAAAGTTAGAGAAACACAAGAGAATCACTGCTACTTGAAAGTTGCAAGAAATTGCATTTTTTAAATCCCCTTATTTCTTTGTTTCAACATGTGAATTACCAGCAAAATTCAAAAAAAAGTTCTAGACTCCTCTTTCGTTCATTACTTACAACTACTACCCACACACACATAAACACAACAGCAACATATAACATCAACTTCTTTTTTTAAAATGATTTACCTTTGTTGAATATTGCTATACCAAAATACCTTGGACTGGGTAATTCTAAAATCAAAGATGTTTATTTTTCTCATAATTCTCAAGACTGGAAAATTTAAGATTGAGCAGCTGCATCTGGTGCTCACGCTGCTTCCACTCTTGCCAGAAAGTGGAAATACAAAACAAGTGTGTGTAAAGGGATCACATGGCACAAAACCAGAAGTAAGAGAGAGACTGAGGTAGCCAAAGTCTTTTTAAAAACCCAGTCTCACAGAAACTAAATCATTCCTACCTGAAAGGGATCACATTCATCTCTGCAGGAAGGAGTTCATCTATTCATGAAGGATCTGACCATGACACAAATGCCCCCTAAGCTCCATCTTCCATCACTGTCACATTGCAGACCAAATTTTACCCTGAGTTTTGGTGACTACAAACTACATTCAAATGATAGCATTATTTTTAAAATAATTTTTTTATGTTAAAGATGTGGGATGCAATTCAGGGTTAGGTATACAAATGTTCATTATGCTGGTACCCTTGTTGATGAGATGTGCCCCCGCCTCAGGCAGTTTCCCACTACTGTCAATCCCTTTCTTATAGCATTATGATAATTGTTCAAGGTCCACTTCTTTGTTTCTGTGATAGGTCCCTCAGTATTATAGACTCTAAGTTCACCTAAGTTGCTGTAAAGTTCATAATTTTGTCCTTCCTTATGGCTGTGTAATATTCCACCGTGTATATGTACCACATTTTCTTTTATCCAGTCCTCATTTGATGCACAGAGCAGTTGGTTCCACGTTTTTGCTATTGTGGATAATACTGCAGTAAACATGAGTGTGCAGGTATCTTTTTCATAGAGTGATTTGAGTTCCTCCAGGTATATTCTTAGAAGGGGGATTTCAGGGTCCTATGGATGATAGCATCATTGTTGAAAAAATAACTTGTCTCCTTCAGTGATTTCTTGCTCTCACTAAGTATTTGTGGTTATCCAGATACAAAGCGTGTATTTTGTTGATGTTGTTGTTGTTATTGATGCTGTTGTTGAATTTTAACCAAAAAGGTTCTTTGGAGATGTCATTGAAAATAGAGGCCTAATCAGGTTTTGTTTTTTTTTAAAGGCAAAACAAAAATTAAGCATGTGTCTGAACTTTGTTCCTGTCATTCTCAGTCTATTCCATTTATTTAAGTAACAGACTTAAAAAGACATTATCGTCCATCAGAGCTTGTGTTTGGAGAACATTGTTGGCCAACATTGTGACTTCTAAAACTGATCAGTGATGCATAAGTTTTTTTACAGCCCTTGATTCTTTCTAGTATACAAGTCTTGGATTTTGATAAATGTTTCTTAAAATACCATAGAAGAACAAAGAAGGAGAGTGAGAGAAAGACAGACAAACACACTCTCTAAAAATCAGACTCCTTCAGCGTGTGAATTCATGGAATTTTGGTGATGGGCAAACTTGATCTTGTCCAATTTCTTCATTTTAAAGATATAGTACCTGAATTTCAAGGATACTAAGCAATCAACCTAAGATTAAACAGTTACTAAAAGAGAAGCTTAAAATGATATATCTTATTTCTAAATCTAGCTCCCTTTCCCCTAACTCTTAGCTTTAAATACTGTAGTTTATTATTTATAAGGTTTATAAAGAAAAGAAATTAATAGGATTAGAAAAAAATATGACATTAAAATGCATTAATTCTAAATAATGTATTTCTTCTTACATAGTTCTCTATTATTATGAAAGAAAATTTCTTCTATATTTTAAAGTTGTTTCTCTTTATATTTGTGAGAAAATATGTTTGGTAAACATATTCTAATTTGCACACACATTTTGATCATGTACTAATTTAATGCATATGAATACATTTATATTTTATTATAAAATATTTGAAGAAAATGTCTAGCAAGTATATGTATGTGTAATACTCAGACGGACACTTAAGAGCCCATTACCCAATTTAAGAGTTAGCATATTACCAATATCCTTGGTTTCCTTGTGTGTTATTCTTGGACCCCTCCTTTTATTTCTTCTCTTTCTATTCAAGAGATAATCATATTCTGAAATTTGTTTTGTTTTTAAATTACCCATTTGCTTTTCTTCAGAGAGTCAAATGCCATGCATTTTTGTTTGTCTTTTTATCTGTGTAGATATTATTGATGTTGTATATTGTGCTGCTATGTTATGCTCATTTTTTATCAATATTTTGCTTTTAAGATACATTCCACAGAGATATCATATGATAATTAAAATGTAAGTTGGAAACAGAAATTTCCATACTGTATTTGCTGGCCAAAATTGTATTTAATATCAATTTTTTTTGGCTTAAATAATTTTTTAATTGAACTATTCTAATTATTTACAAAATATTACATCTCCATAGTTGGTAAAACTGAACTGAAATGCCAAACACAACATTTGAAAGCTAATGAGATGAAATTGAGCATAATGTTGAAATTAATGAGATAAAAATTGTCTTTATTTGCAAAGAGTACAGCTAAAATTTGATAAATTCTACATTTATTTTATTTTTATTGTAGTAAAAAAGATATAACATAAAAACTGTCCTATTAAGTTTTTAATTTCACAGTAAAGTATTATCGATTACATGTGCATTGTTTTAGAACAAATCTCTAGAATTTTTTCATTCTGCTAATTATTTCCTTTGCTGTGCAGAAACTTTTTAGTTTAATGTCATCACAGTTTTGCTTCTGTTGCTTACGCTTTGATGTCACTTCCAGATGTTCACTGCCAAGACAAATTTTATGAAGATTTTCCCCTCAGTTTTCTTCTAGAACATTTACAGTTTTAGGTCTCATTTTTAAGTCTTTAATTTACTTTGAGTTTATTATTTGTGTATGGTGGAAGATAATGATCTAATTTTCTTTTCTTTCTTTCTTTCTTTTTTTTTGAGCTGGAGTCTTACTCTGTCGCCCAGACTGGAGTGCAGTGGCCGCTCCCGGCCACCGCAGCCTCGACCTACTGGGCTCCGGCGATCCTTTCGCCTCAGCCTTCCAAGTAGTCGGAATTACAGGCATGCGCTACCACACCCGGTTGATTTTTTGATTTATTGTAGAGATGAGGTCTCACTGCCCAGGTGGGTCTCGAACCCACGGGCTCAGGCAATCCACTCACCTCAGCCTCCCAAAGGCGTGGAATTACAGGCTGGGCCACCAAGCCCGGCTCTAATTTTATTTTCTTGCACTTGGATTTCTACTTTCCTAACACCTTATGTTGAAAAGAGTATTCTTTCTCCGTTGTGTATTTCTGCTCTCTTTGCTAAAGATTAGTTGATTGGATATACAGGGACTTATTTCTCAGGTGTCTGTTCTGTTCCACTGGTGTGTATGTCATGTCTGCCTTTATGTCAATGCCAACTATTATGAATACTGTAGATTTGCAATATGTGTTGAAATCAGGATGTATGAAGTCTCTAATTTTGTTCTTTTTTTCTCAAGGTTATTTTGGCTATGTAACGTCTTTGTAGATTGCATATACGGTTTAGGATTTTTTTGTTATTTTCATAAAAAATTATATTGATGTCACCCCTCCAAGAAAGTCTACAATTCTGATATGTCATACTTATTTCCATGATAGTTATGAAGAAACACATTGAGTCAGAGAGTTTACTGCTTTAGACATGAGGAAGAGATTAAATATTTGTGTATATTCACTGACAATTTGTTTTCTAAAGTATCTTATTAGCTTTCATGATAAGATTAACTCACTTTTCCTAAATTTCTTCATTATAAATACTGAATTTCAATTTTAAAATTCAAATAAAAATTAAAAGTTGTCTATGAGGATAGACCAGTCATCACTAAATTGTATTTCTGGTAAGTTTAAGTAAATTAAATTTTTAGTTCAAATTTAACTAAAACAGTAGATGATAAGTGATCAATGTTTATACATATACTAGTCATGTTAAGTCATGTGTATGGAGGTATATTTACAAATAATTATTTTAATCTTTAAAAAATTAATAGTATCTTATCCTTATCTTTGCAAATCAACATTCTCATCATCTTATCTTTTAGAATCTCTCAATTTTGTATTATTACTCCAAACAATACAAATAAAGTTTTACTGCATATAAATTATAACTCAGAACAAAACAAATTGATTGAATATACTATCAACAAGACTCTAAAATATTGATTTTATGAATAAAAAACAAATACATTGCCTTGCATAAAAAGTGATATGATCATATACACCTGCTATTCAAATTAGACCATGAGATTTCAATTTGACCACAGTCAAATTTAATGACTAGAAATAAACCCAGTCAAACAATGCAATATTACAGATAATTATTGAACTCTTTTTACACATAATATATGGAGATTGCTGCTTTTAAAAAAATTTGTTTATAATGTTTAGGATGAATATGAAGTGTATTAGCTTTATTTTGAAATGCCTAAAATCTATGAACATAGGAAAGAGTATGCTTAAACATTTTAGAAAACAACAATGCATTAAAATATATTGTGGTCAATAGAGAGATGTAAAAAGGCTATTCATAATAATTTTGAAGACTAATATTTATTTATCTTACTTGAATTAAAAGTATCTTAAAATAATTTGAAAAAGGAGCAGTGAACATAAGTACATTGAATAGATTTAACCACTGAAAATTAAATAGAACTGCATGCCAACACTAACCTTTACTAGGTATGTGAATTTGGGCTTATTCTACCTCAGCTTCTATTTCCTTAGCTACAAAAGGAAAATAATAAAATTGACTCTATGGAATTTTAATGAGTATTGAATAAGATAATGTATATTAATTTTATATCACAAGTCGCGGTACATATTAGAAACTATAATAAGTTACAGTTGTTTTAATCTGTCAGGTAAACAAATGCAACTAAATGTAGGGCTCTTTGCAATATTATAGCAAAAAAATACAAAATTATTTTGAGAAATAATTTACTCTACAAGCTTTGTTTCCTTTGTATCTACAAAACCACTTCAATTCAATATTTTGAGCATCAGGACTACTGAAACTATGGGTGTTTTGAAAAGTGGTAGTGAAAAACCTCTTTCTTCAAGAAACTCACAATCTGAGTTAGACTTTTACATAAATACGTAAATACAATAAGCCCCAATAGAAGTGTGATGTTTGGAGAGGTTTATTCTGGCATGAAGATGTAGTATAATTTTATTTTAATGAAATAGAATGAGCAAGTTAAAATATTTTTGTCATTGGTTAGTTCTTGCATTAAAAAAAAATGTTATCTTTACTTACAAAAAAATTAAAAGGGTTACTGTGTTCTGCTAAATCGTTCTGAACTCTTCAGTATATCTTATTTTTTAAGAAAAGTCCTCTGTGCTGCATCTGACTGTATTTGATATTCAGAAGAATAAATATAAATTAGCCTAAAAAACAGAAGACAGAGTCATGTTCCAGTGAAACCAAGCAAAAATCCCAGTTTCATGAATATAATAAATTGTTAAGAATACTTGTACTTTGAGAACTTTACATGTTGAACTTTACATGTTGAACATGTTGAAAACTTTACATACTTATTGGGGATGCAGTGAGGAAATTTATGCTCAGTGCCAGATGGGTTGAGCAACACTTATGTGACTTTCATTGATGGTATTTTTTTTTTCCAAACCTATCAATATGCCACACTTCAGAAGCAAAAGATTATGAGTTTTGGTTTTTAGAATGACATTATCTTCTGGAAAATGTTTGATAATGATTTTAGTATTGTATGATACCAGAATGCTTCAAGGTGGAAAATTTGGCTGTATCTTAATATGAGATAATTAGCAAAGATTTTTTATTATTGAATTAAGATTGTTTTTTTACTTCAGTTACAGTCATATGCAACTTTAGTCCTCTCTCTGAGCATTATCATTGGTGAATGGAAATGTATATGCCCAGCTAAGATAAGAGTGTTTTATAAATATTAAATACGATATTAAAATTCATGTAAGATTGGATTGCTACCTTCCTTTAAGATTACCTAATCGGTGTGTTCCTCGAGGACCCAAATGTTTTGCAGCATATCCTAGGGAGTCATTCACAAATGATAAATAATGCTCAGAGAGAGGGCTAATGTTTGACTAAAGCAGCACATGACTGCAATTGAAGTGGAAAACCTAATTTTAACTTAATAATAAAAAATCTCTGCCAATCATCTCATATTAAAATGCAGCCAAATTTTCCACCTTGAAGCATTCTGGTGTCATATGATACTAAAGTCATTATCAGATCCTCTTCCAGAAGATAATGTCATTCTAAAAACCAAAACTCATAATCTTTTGCTTCTGAAGAGTAGCATCTTGATAGGTTTGAAAAAATTTGAAATAAAGATGGGCTAGGGGTGAATAGTGATCAAGCAAGCTGGAAAATATTGAAATGTACCAATATTGTTCTTGAAAGTTTATAACAAATGTCATTAAAAATACTTCTTTAAGCCAGACTCGGTGGCTCAGCCTGTAATTCTGCACCTTTGGGAGGCTGAGGTGAGTGGATTGCCTGAGCCCATGGGTTCGAGAACCGTCTGGGCAGCGAGACTTCATCTCTACAATAAATCAAAAAATCAGCCGGGTGTGGTAGCGCATGCCTGTAATTCCGGCTACTTGGAAGGCCGGGGCGGAAGGATCGCCAGAGCCCAGCAGGTTGAGGCTGCGGTGGCCGGGAGCGGCCACTGCACTCCAGTCTGGGTGACAGAGTGAGAATCCAACTCAAAAAAAAAAAAATTTCTTCAATTTTTAATTCAGAAATTTAATTATTATATTCATCTTTTTAATCCATCGTAATTATGTCTGTGAATAATATTAAGTAGAGATCTCATTTTATTTATTTATCTGATTAGCTAATTTTTCTGGAAGCATTATAGAGTAATTTACCATTTTTTCTCCATCAATGCCATCTTCTTCTTAATTTTAACCCTTTTACACACTACTGGAGAGTTCTTTTATCTTGAACTCATCATTTGGCCTCTCACAGATCAAGTTTTATCAATCAAAGTATGAGATTCAGGTATAATAATCTCTTAAGTCATCTGTAATCTAAATTCAGTGATTCTAACTTATTTGCTTTTACTCTTCATTCTCAAAATGAGAGTGTATAGAGGTATGATGTTATAGGCTAAATAGTATAGCCCCAAAATTTATATGTTAAAGTCCTAACCCCCCAGTACCTCAGAAGATGAGTGTATTTAGAGATAGAATCTTTAAAAAGATGATTAGGTTAAATTAAATCATTAAGGTTTGTCCTAATCTTGCATGATTGGTGTCTTTATAAGCACACAGGGGACAATGGCCATCTCCAAGTCAAGGAGAGAGGCTTCAGAAGAAACCAACCCTGTCAATACAAATGTCTATTCCTTAAGCCACTTTTCTATGTCAGTCCTAGCAAAATAATAAAGGTTGCATGCTTTACATGGGATTGAGCACAATCAGGGTAATGTGTTAAAAATGTGTTTTCAATGTACCAAGTGCATTGAAGTAATTGCAAAGCAGTGCTGATAATATTTGTAAAATGATTGCAATATTTGACAATCTGCTTTATTTATTGCTTTATAGTTATATGATTTAAAAAAAAACAACCAGTTTATAAGTTTCTTAGTGCAGATTCTAAACAAGTTACACATTTTTTTCCTGAAATACAAATATAAAAACTGGAAACTGAATCCCTCTTTTTGAGATTTCTGAATTATTTTCCTCTGATTTGAGTCCTCCTGTTTCAACTGCTGTGCTTCAGTCTTAAACTAACATAATGAACTGTCTTTTTTTGTGTGTTCAGATGATGCTCTTGCTCACTGCAAACTGTGTATACCTGTGACTCTTGAAAAATGTTCCAATTCTTCCATCTTATAGCTCCACTTTCAATGATATGATTAATACTCCATTTTCTCACTGATTTGAAATCCTCAGTTTTTACAGTTCAAGGTCATCCATGATGACAATGACAAAATGGGTTGGAAGAATATTTAAAAGCAGAATTGTAGAGTTTAGAGAATTTTCTAAAATTTTCCTGGTTTTTGGTTTCAAAACAAGCTGCTCTTTAATGTAAACCCAACCTATAGATTGCTGTATGCCTAAAAACCAGTCACTGAGCTTCTCTGAATCTTAAGGTTCTTATTTGTAAAATAAGAATTTAAAAGTCTCCATTTTGAGGTTGTGTAACTAAATTAGAAGATGATGGCATGTTCCTGTAATCCTAGTTACTTAGAAGGTAGAAATGGGAAAATTGTTTGAGTTCAGGAGTTGAAGATAAGCCTGGACAACATAGCAAGAACCTTAGCACTTAAAAAAAGAAAAAAACAAAGTCTTGGAAAGCACTTAGCTTATTGCTTTTTATATTATATATGCTTGTAATTCTAATAAAAATTTTACCTATTCTCATTCTACTTTAATTATTTAATTTTGTAGTCTTGTTCATAATTGTATCTATAACTGAAATTATACCAACTACATTTATCTAACTTATATATTGTCCCAATGTCCCAGTATATTTTCAAAAGTAGAAACTGGCTTGGTCTTTACTATGTTCTCAGTAAAAGGGAGGGAGTTACTTATTATGTTACTATTATGTGCTAAGTTTATGTTTTTGAATACGATATAGAAACAGTAAAATCATAGAAACATTATTCTTTAATTTTTAAGATAAATCTTGGAACAGAATAATGTGGTATAATTTTAGTTTGTTGTTACTCTGATTATTACACACATATTCAGAAGAGCAGAATCTGTGCTTACTTATATTTAAAAATTCCAGAATAATGAAGATTTAAAAATACACCACAATTATCTAACTGTATTTTTTGTCTTATATGCACTGTCACTATAATTATTAGTCAGCTCTAGTGTTACCATATAGGAAGAATTAAACGACCAAAAAGAGGTCATAATGTGGTCTACTTATATGTTTTTAAAATTTAATGACACTCTAAAATATTTGAACTTTAATATTAGAAAACCCATGAAATCTTGTTTTTTGCACTATGACCAACCATTTACATATTTGTTGAACACTTAGCCTACATTAAATAGCGCTAAACCAAAGAAATTCTTTTTTTTTACCCTTTTGAAATTTATGCTTTCCTAAATGAATACAGTCATTTATTTATCCAACTTAGGCTAATTGTATGCCAATCAATCTATTTTGGACCAGATTTTTGTTAAGGGTTTGAGACACAGGGATAAAAGAAACTGTCTCTCTGAGTACAGAATAGTCTGGAGAAGTCAGACAAGTACACCAGATGTCATTTTATTATCTATGGGTTCAGTAATAGAATACACAAAGTCTTAGGTTGGCGAGACAAAGAACAGTATGATTAGGAAGCACAGTGAATTAGGTGATGCATAAACGATGTCTTTAATAAAAATGTGAATTAGAACTCATATGAAGAAAGGGGATTCCAGAAAAAGAAGAAGGAATGGTAGATGAATGTAAGCATGGTGTGTTGGTAAAACAACCAGTGGCTGATTAGACTTTTAGCAAAGTGAGGCACACTGGGTAGTGATGGTCACTGAGGCGAGAGGAGTGGAGAAAGACCGAATCCTGGTCAGTCTTGATGCAAAGTGTATTCTGATTTTACAGTCCATGCTGTGTGGACATGTCAAGTATGACATGACCAGATCTGTTTTGTAAAAAATCTTGGCAATATGGGGGAAATGATGGAAGAAGTCATAAAACTCAAGGGTACCATAATGACATAAACTCTCAAATAAGCACAGATGATTAGAAAGCAAAACCACAGACAAAATAACAACTATAACTCAAGATATATATATTTTTAAATCACATTTGGCAAATAAATTATAAAACATAACCTTTGTTATTTCTTTATTTTCGATGGATTTATTTTGATATTAGAGATAATAACTTCTATAGCATATTATATTTTTTGCTCAAATTTCTTGTGAACTATTCATTCTACTTTCAACTTTAAAAAATGTTAATGTTAGCCGGGCTCTGTGGCTCAGCCTGTAATCCCGCGCCTTTGGGAGGTTGAGGTGAGTGGATTGCCTGAGCCCTCGGGTTCGAGACCCGCCTGTGCAGCAAGACCTTATCTCTACAATAAATCCAAAAATCAGCAGGGCGTGGTAGCGTGTGTGTGTAATTCCGGCAACTTGGAAGGCCGAGGCTGAAGGATCGCTGGAGCCCAGCAAGTCGAGGCTGTGGTGGCCGGGAGCGGCCATTGCACTCCAGTCTGAGTGACTGAGTGAGACTCCAACTCAAAAAAAAAAAAAAAATGTTGACGCCACCATATGCTGAAAAATTGACTCAAAGAATAAGAACAGATTGATAATGAATCTTGGTGTAGGTGCAATGGTTTCAAAGCCGTGATTGTATTTCATATCCATAATATAATGTATAAGGAAAATATCACATCTCAAACCTCTTAAAATTGATATTGATATTCACCTTAAAGAGTTGCATTTTCTCTGGAAATATTATTTACTTCTGCTACAGTCTAAGAAAGTAACAATTACACTGGCAATAACAAACTAGTAAACTTTTAGAAAATGTATGCAAAATAATGATCTTCATCATGTAGTAGTATAAAGTATATAATTTGTTATATAACCCAGAAGGAATAATTACTAATATATAAGTGCATTTCTAATTACTTATATTTCATGCATTCTGGGTTATTAGCCTTTACAAGAGGGTTTTTATTAGAGTGAGAGAAAAGAACTAATGAAATATTATTTTGTATGAATGGTACATTTGAAAAAATTCAATAAGGAGTACACAAGATTGTTCTCATCATTATTACTATGATGCTAGGCAAATTATTAAACTTCTCTCTTTCTCAGTACCTTCATCAATGAAAAAGATTGTACAGTAATTAGCCCTTATTCTCTGTTGCACTTTTCATAGTTTCAGTTATATGTGGAACAGTACAGTAAGATATTTAGAGAGAGAAAAAGAAGGGGGAAGTGAAGAAACTACATTCACATAATTTTTATTACAATATGTTGTTATGCTAGTTCTTCTTTATTATTAGTTATTGTTGTTAATCTCTTATTGTGTTGAAATATCTGTAAAACTTATAAAAGCCTGCAATTGCCTGCTTGACAAGAGTAACTCCATTTTGTTAAATATCTTTCATCTTAGCAGCCAGGTCACTCAGATGTAACCCTTCCACCCCCCGCCCAGCCTGTGACCATTGCAACCTTCCAGTACTCACAAGCCCACATCCTTGTTCCACTCCCTTGTTCCTCTGGTGTTTGAAAGCTCCCTAGCCACAAGTTCCTTGTTCTAATTGTACCTTTGCTTAACTGAAATCAGATGATGTGCCAAGTAATTGTTCCCTTTTTGTTTTTAGTTCCCTGTTGCTATGTAACCCGCTTGTGGTTTTTTGCCCTTATAAATCCCTGGTTTGCTGCATTCGCGGTTGAGTTTTTCAGGTGTGAGCCCCCTCTTGACCACTGGTTATTAAAGGACTCAAAAATTCGACTCTCAGTGTGTGGCGACTCTTTTCTTGATCTCCGGCTATAACAGTACCTAATTTTTCAATTAAGATATCATATGTATGACTGCATTTAAAAAAACAGTATACAGGGAGAACCCTCATAAGAAATAGAATTTATTTATATAAAATTTTGTATTCATACATGTTTAAAATTTTCACCTTTGAAGTACTCTCCATTTGAGTCAATATACCTATCAAAACATTTTTTTCACTGTCCAAAAGAGTTTTGAACACATCACTTTTGATGCCTTTTAGTGATTCTGCCATTTTTTTGATCATCTGTTCCACACTGGCATAACATTTCCCTTTGAGGATGCTTTTTCATTCAGGGAAACAAAAAACATTCACTCAGGCGAGTTCAGGTGAATAGGGAGAGGCTGAATTAGAGCAATGCTGCTTGTGATCAAAAACTGCTGAACAGTGTGGTGTAGGCAGATGAGCTTGTAAATCACCATCATGAAATGAGACAATGCGTTGAAAGAATCTCCAACTAAACTTCACTGAAGCCAAATGCAGCCTCTCACAATAATGCTGGTTGGCACACTGATGACAATGGGTTCCTAGAACATTTACATATCAGGAAAAACCTATACTAAAAGGGGCCCACCCTCCAAAAAGTAATTGCAGTTTTTCTGGATCCTCCTTTGTATATCGGGTTCAGGCATTCACTGGGGATCTTGGAATGTATCCTTTGTGGATAAGGGAGACTACTGTAATTTGAACATATTTGATTTTCTCCTTAGTCATGATTGGTGAAACTATAACACTTGGATAAATATTTATTGGGCACAAAATTATATAAGGATATTAAAAGAATAGCAATGACCTGCCCTTTGAAGACAGGAGGAGACTCTTTTAGATTTGCATAATTTCTAATTACTCAATTACTCATGTTTAGGAAGAGTAATAGGAAGACCTTTGAAATGTCCAACCAAGAAGTAATAAATGTCATTCCTAATCATACACCATTAAGCTAGGTACACTTATCTATCACACATACTCTGAAGAGAAGTAAGTAGAAATAAGCATTACATTTAAATAATATTCCAAAAATACAATAGTCAAGAATGTTAGTACAGAAATGGATAACAAAAAATTAAAACTTCATTGAAAACCATACAAATTCCTAACCAGTAGTATTCTGGGGCCTAGAATGAAATTGATGACAAATTCAAGCTTGGCTATTTTTGTGAGTGAAAAGCAATTATTATTTTCAAATATTTGTGAGGTGACAGAAGTAATCATAGAGTAAGTGTAATAGTCTCAAACAGGAAACATGAGTAGAATGCAGTTATCAGAATTCAGAGGGAGAACTACTTGAATAGTGGGACACAGAAGAGTCTTCATGGAAGGAATCAGGAGAATGAATATATCTATGTCTACATTGTTCCGATCCCTTGTGAACTCATACTGATGCCTAATTGGCTGATCGCTACCAAAACTAGTTGTCAAAGAAGCCCGAGAATGTCCTAATGTGCACTCCTGGAGCACAGAGCATGATAGGGTAGGAGAGTAGTGTATTAAGGGTCAAATGTCAAATATTCAGTAAAATTCACATGAAATAGTCATGGGAGGTGTATAGTCTCTGGAAAGCAAAATTCTAGTAACTAAAGAGTGTGCAGGTGAGCAGTTGTCACTATTATACTGCATTTTGGGATCAATAAATTAGTCCACCATTGAATTTCAAGTGCCTGATACTTAAAAAGTATGTAATTAATTTTTCATGAATCCTTATCCTTATCATAAAGTGAATTTATTAGTAACCTTAATTGTGTCTTCAAAATTAATAGAAAGATGAAGGATTCAACTTACCTTTAATTTCTGGTCCATGCGCCTTCTCTTATTTATGACTACATGATTATCTGGTGGACTTGAATATTCTTCTCTCTCTCTCTCTCCCCCTTTCTCTCTCTCTCTCTCTTTCTCTCTCTCTCTCTATATATATAGAGAGATATATATGTTTTTATAGGTAGATAGATAGCACAGACTCTATGTGTATGTGTGTGTCTTCTTGTTCTGATTTGCATCTAGAATCAGCAAGTTTGATAACTAATAAAATTGGGGCATACGGGAGACCTAGGATGAAATGTTAATTTTATGAACTGTGGCTTAACTAAACATTTCTCTTAGTGACTTATATTAAACGAGCAAACAAACAACAGCAGCAATAACAACAACATTAAAAAGTAGTTATATGTTTTGCCATAGCTAAGTCATACTTTCAGAAAGACATGTTATCCTCCTGAATAGTCTGCCTGGCTTCCTCAGTAGTTTAGATTGGAGTCTGATAGAGAAAATCTGCAATACTTTAGGGATTGCTCCTTGTAGAGTCACTCTTATTTAGAAATATCCAGCTCATATTTGAACTCCTGAAGGTTAACTTATGTAAAATAAGATTTTCATGTGATGTATTTGCTATGATTTAAGGTACTTTGAGATTCAAGGGAATGTAAATGCTATCTTCTCTTACATTTTCCACTTTCTATTATAATAATAACTGTTGATGTACCATCTACCCCTGCCTTCGACTAGGAGCACTATGATATCAAAGACAATGTAATATTCACATCTGGATTTCCTTTAGTGATTTGCATAGGATCTAAGATAATTTTCCGTGTATGTTTGCTTTTATTCTCCAGGCAATTAAGTCAGTTTTCAGCTTCTTTCAACTGGATTCTAAGAATGTCCTCCCTTAGAATTTCAACTGGATTCTAAGAATGTCCTCATTTTACTTCTCCATTCACATAAATAATTGAATTATCTCATAAATGTATATATTCAAATATGATCCATGTTCAGAACCCTTTCATAGTTCTTCAGTTCCTTGAGAATAATGACAGAAGTCTCATGTATGATGTCTAACACCTCATCATCTCCCTATAACCTGCCTTTCTGGCTTCATCATCCTTTATTGTGTCCAACCAAGACTTGTATAAGCACAATTACAATGACCTTTGCTATGCTTTGAACATAACCCTGATTTTCTGTCTTTGTCCTTAATCGTGATATTTTGAAAAGTGTAGCATCAGTTATCATTTTTCCCTCTAGCTTTCAAATCTTCTTATTCTTCACAGATTATGTTCAATACAACTTTTACCAATTTTTAAATCACAAGGCATGTTGGTTATAATTACACTATAGCTTAGTGATTGACTTATGTTAGTTGTTGAATACATGCTCATCGAAATAAACTTAATCACAGTACTCATTTTATTAAGTAGGTAGGTCTATATCCTCCGTTAAGTCATGAGATGCCCATGGTTAAAGACCAGACCTAAGTCATATTTGTACCTAGAATAATGTTGCATATATAACAGTGTTGAAATAAATGTTTGTTAGGAAATTTATCAAATTTAAATATTTATTGTGTGCAGGGAATAACACGTGACACATGTTGAAAACTCAGAAAAGCCTATTGGCCCCTGTAAAGAAGGTATAATAGAATTCATAGAGGTAAAACACTGGAAAATTTGATACAAGAAATCTAGAAAGGTAGTAAAATCATTTATATTGGATGTCTAGAAGAATGCAATAAAGAATTATTTGCATGTCTAGGGTACAGGAAGGCTATTGAATTCAAAAGATATAAGAAGCCCAATTTTTAAAGTCAGTGGAAAATTGTGTCTTAATTTGCGCTGTTGTAGCGAAAATTTCATACACTAGGTGGCTTAAGCAACAGAATTTCTTCCTCGTAGGAATGAGGGGCTCTGTAGTCCAAGATCAAGACGTTGGCTGATTTGGTTCTTGTGAGTGACAACTTTCTGGTTTGCAGAGGGTCACATTCTTGCTGTATCTTCAGAAGGCAGAGAGACTTCTGATCTCTTCATTGCTTACAAATGCATCAGTTCTATCATGTTGGTCCTACCCTCATATAATCTAAACCCAATTATTTCCCAAAAGTCCTGCCCTCAAATACCATTGTACTGAAGATTAAGGCTTTAACATATGAATTTTGGGAAGATTCAAATATTCAGTCTACAGTAGGTAAGGACAAACTGTAACCTACGACAGAAATCTTCATACTTTTTAAGACCACTATGCCTTTAGTGACTCAGTAATTTTTCATAACACTCTAGGTAAAACAAACACTTAACAGATTTTTGTATTATGCAGTTATGTACAAACTTATTTATGTCCTAACAATTTAACAATCATTTGGGAAAAAAAATCAAATAAATTGTCTTATTTTATTTTTAATCAAACATAATTACCAACAGATGGAAAAAGTACGCCTATTGGCTCAAGACAATTTCTCAAATAGTGGAATCACACTGGACACAACCATCCCTTGTATCCCATTCAACATTACCATGCAATGTTGTTTTTTGTCATAACAAATGCTGGAAACCAAAGTCTGAAAAATATGACATTGTATGTATGGCATAATAGGAGCTTTGCTCTTTGCTTTCAGAGTCCTGAATTTAGAAAATAGTTTCCATTTGATTCTACCTTAATTCTGATACATTTTCTTGTGCAGAAATTTACTTATTTGCTTGTGTGTTTGAAAGTGAAAGTGTCTTGGCCTTGCCGCAGTGAAAGATCAAAGGTAATTTTGTCAGAGGTCAATTGGGGTTTATAAAATGACTTCAGGCAGTGGTTCCCTTATATGCACTAGGCCCATTCACAAAGCCTCAGATGAAAGGGACAGTCCCTGAAGTTGTATTCCATACATCTTTCTCCCAGCTCTTAATCATGAATTCCAATCTCAGATTCCCCCTTTGCCATCTCTGATTCCTCTATGAGAATCCAGTTACTTCTTTAAACACTAATGTTTCCTGAGACTTCTACAAATTGTGCAAATTGCTTCTTTCTTCCCAGCAGCAATATTAGTAGCAAGGTGCTAGCTGACTGGTTCAGATTTGAGACTCATTTGTAGTATTTATAATCACAGTAGTTATTTTGGATGCTCATTATAAAACAATGCTCTAACCATTTTATATTACCAACTTACTCTTCACAATTCTATGAAGTATGCATTATCAACAATTCCCTCTTATAAATTATATAACTGAACCACCATGAGGAGGTTACAAAAATTTGCTTAAGGTTACATAGGTAATATATTTAGAGCCAGTTTTTGTACCTAAGCAGTCTGGGTCCAGAGGTTTGTGTCTTAACCCAACTTTATACTGGCTTAATGATTTTAAGCAAGTGTCCTCATGTATGAGATAACTGTGATCATCTTTTTATAGTGTTAGATGTGTGATTCAAATATGACATTGTCTGTGATAATTTTAATAAGATGGTAACTATTATTAAAATGCCAACTTTTTTATTATTATCATTACAGTATTATTTTATATTTGTGGCTCACAATGATGCTTAATCAAGATGTCCACTGGATCTTCTACAAAAGGTTAGTAATTGTGTTTGGAAACACAAAAAACATGAATAGAAAATAAATCAGATATTTTGATTTTTCCCAACTTTATTTATGACTGAAAAAAATCAGTGCTTTCTCTCATGTGGCTAATTCAGGTTCAGGAGATAAAGTGAATTTATTAGTAACCTTAATTGTGTCTCCAAAATTCCTTTGCTGAGTACTGTAACATACTGTGGGGAAAAACACTACAGCACAGATCTCATGGAAGTCATCTTAAAATTCTTTTTACTAAGGGTAAAAAAAATACAAGACTTAAGGTAATAGTCTTGTAAAACTTTGAAATGAGACATGAGGTAAATTTTGTTTAAGGACACTGGTCTGAGGAGAATTTATGAATTCCTTAGTACTCATGGTAAGCTTAAAAATGAATTCTCATTCGTATGCCCTATAGACTTTTACAGACAACACTCAACACATTAAAGTAGACAGTAGAATAGCTATGAAAAGACCAGATAATAATTTTCAAAATATCATACAAATATTGATTTAATAACCAAAAAAAGTGTGTTCTTATTCCTAACAAAACAAACATAATAAACCCAATGCTCAAAAAATATGAGTCTCAAAAAATATGAGAACTCATATCAGCATGAATTTACCAATCATTCATGGGCAGAATCATATAAGGGGTCTCAGATGAGTATGTTATGTAGAATCAATGTTCTTGTCAAAGAAAGGGAGAGCTCAGGTACATCTTTTTCAAGTTCCATGCCAGATAATGCTGTTCAAAGATTTCAAGAACCATGGTTTTAGTTTAATAAAAATAGGTTATTGTTTTTTTCAATGAGGAAGAACATACACCTTGAGAAAGCAAGTTTTCTCTCTGAGAGTATGCTATATAAGATGTACATATAGAATCTGAACTGTGGTTTTACATTATTCTGTGGATTGATGATGTCTGTGAGCAAGGCTAATTCTATGATTTCATATTTATATAATTCTAATCCAAAGTTCAAGAAGTCATAGTTTAAAGCTACAATTTGCAAAGGAAAGTAGCTACTCATATAAGTGATCAATTAGAGATGTTGGTTCTCTCTCTCTGTGTGTCTATCTCTCTGCCTGTCTTTGGTTTAGACAATCTTTCTGTGCTTTTGTGTTCAACAGTCTTCGGTGTCCTAGCATGAGTGACAAGTCAAGTCCTGGCTGTCAAAGGCCGTTTTTGTTTTTCTCACTAGTGACTGACAGAGCCAAGCCCAAGTGTAGGCCTTCGTGAAGCAATGTAAAATAGAGAAACTTTGGTGGTAGTCATAAACATCATTATCTTCACCTACTGTTATCAACATCATTATCTTCAGTGGAGATTACTATTGTGTATCTACTGTGGTGCCACAAGCCATATTTAAAAATTTGCGATTATTATTTCATTTAATTGTCACAGAAATGCTATGGACTAGATGCTTTTATCATCCTCACTTTACAGACCATGAAACTACCTATGTCAAGACTATGGAACTAATTACTGATATTTCCTTTACTCAATCACCCTAATTTACTTCCTCTCCATAGTCAAATTACAGTTCCCCCAGCTTTACAAAACTTGGAAGTGTTACAACTTTTATGCAGTTTCACAAATGTTAACAGGGTAAGTTATCTTTAAAATGTTTGAAATATTTGGAGAATTTCACACAATGCCTCACACAGAGCAGGACGTACTCAACATAATCATTTTCCTACTTTTCCATTAAACACAGATTATTTTCAGTCATGCCGAGGCCTGGCTTTAGGCTTTCTTAGGATACAACACTACTTGTGAGCATATCAGAAAATTGAAATCATCAAACGAAATAATCTAAATATTGTCAACTTTTCTTAAGGAACAATGTTTTAGTGCTTTGTGCTGCCTAAAACTATCTGATTCTACTAATTCTGCCGATTTGTCTCCCTGAGACAAATTTCAGCAAGGGACCTAAGAGCAAAAAGTAGCCAACTCCTCACCATTCATAATATTGAAGTACTTAAATTATCTGAAACTGTTAGGTCTGTGACCCTGAACCCAGTTCTACATCCTATTCTCCATCTAGAGTTTTTGTAGTCCTTTTGGGAAAGAGATCTCTATATCACAAGCATACCATTATAAAAGCAGCTATAGAAAAGACTGTAGTGTTTATGGAATAGAAATAGAATGAGGAAGAAAGGAAGAAACTAGAGTTTAATTATTTAAATATGTTAACAGTTTTTTAAAAAAATAGTTTATGTTAAAATAAGTGAAGAAGGGGAAATCAAAATACTCCAGATAGCCAGTAGTACATGGCAAGCTGCATCTTATTAGTACCGGCACTTTCCACAACACCTATTTCGATAAACAACACATAGAAGCACTCAATCAAAAGAATGCTTGCTGAGGGGTGATAGGAGGTAAATCAGTAAATTGGATTCCCTTGTTCTGTATCACAATCCTAGTTCAAAAATCATTCAGGATAACACTGGGATATTACTTTAACTCCCTGTGCTTCATTTTCTATACAGTATAATAATGCTTGCTTTTTTGTCCTGCATGCTTTGAAAGTGTCAGAGTATTACAAAGACCAACTTTTATTGTCAATTGCATTTGTATTCAATTTCAGCCAAAAGCTTTTTCAATCTGTTTTTTTTTCTTCCTTTTTTTTTTTTTTTTGTTATAAAAGAGTTACATACCCTATTTTAATCTTTTGATTTTTCAGGGAATGGCTAAGGCCTCAGTATAAGTCCAGGTACTTGTTTACGGGTAGCTTGATTCCTTTAGACAGCATATAAGTGGTACAGTGGATGTGATGATAAGACAGACAAGAAAAGAAAGACAATAAAGACCTGATTTAAATAAAAACTTAAATGTTCCGTGGATTTTACAATCACTCGACGGGCTAAAATGCAATAAATGGAAATGTGCCTCTGATAATTCCAATGAGGCAGTGCCTGGAAGCATAAGAAATTTCAGCATTTATAGTCTCAAACGAAAGATCATAAAAACAGAAACTAAACTTCAGAACAAGAATCAGTATGATGATTAAACTTTGAAGACTCGTTCAATTAGATACAAGTTCTGCCATATGGTGACGTCATAAGTCAGGAAAACGTGAAACGGACTAGGTAGATGCCATCAGCATCCTATTTTACAAAAGGCTGAGAAAAATAGAATAAAATGAATTATCAAGTGTGGTCTGTAAAAATCTTCAAGAATTATGAGTTATTTTATGTGTGTGCTTTTGTAGCAACACTAAGAATGTACACATGCAATATCTCTTTCACTGCTCCTAAAAGTCTGTGCTGCTCCTAAAAGTCTGTGCCTGCCACTTTGTAACCTGAGACAGAATAGTCCAATTGGTCAAGCTTGAAACATATATATGCCCTAAATGTTCACAGTGTTTTGATGCCACTTAAAACACAAGGACTAAGAAAAGTAAGGATTTATTTTTCAAAAGAAAATAAGCCTTTACTTTATAAGTAGGATAATGTAGATTAAGCAAGCAAAAGAAAAATAATAAATGTATCTTAGATGACTATAATATATATACAAATATGCACACATCATAAATTCATATGTACATGTATACATATATGCATATAAACCATGCTATTTGCTTCTTACTTTGCTAAAACAATTTTGAACATCAAGAAACTGACAATAATAACTATCGTGTGAAGGCAACTTTGGGTGAAATTTTGCTTGAGACTTCAGCTTTGATTTCAATAGTGTGTGAAGGCATGTTTGAATGATCAGATTTCATGAGTCATGGGGCTCTCTCTTATATTTCTTGGTTTGGACCTTTTATTTCTTGGTTTTGTGGGTAAGTAATAAGAAAAGTTGAGGCAATCGTATTACTCAGCCTATCATTGGAAAATTGATAAGGTGACTATTTATATCTTCTTTACTGCTATTCTCACAATGTGTATATTTCTAAGTTAGTGAATTCAAAAAAACCAAAACCAAAACCAAAATAAAAACAAAGATAGTACCTCCAATAAGACTTGGAAATGGGCAGTCTTAACCAGGGGAAAACTTATGAAATGTTGTATCAACATATTTCATTACAGAATTTAAAATTAGAGCAGCTTAAGATAAGCTTAAATGACGTATTTAGTACACGCAGCTTGATTGTTAGTAATAGGTATTATACCTCTCACACTTGGCACTTGACATTTAATAAACATTTAATTAAGAACTTTGAAGAAGATGAATAATGAGTGTAGGTCCTTAGTTATTTACTCTGTGTAGATATTTTAAATCTATACATTTTATTTAAACATATATCTATCTCTCTATTATCTATCTATCTATCTATCATCTATCTGTCTATATCAAGTGTGCAGTATTATGAGAAAGGGCCAATTTACTGATATATACACCATTGTATATTATTGTATACTATTTGTGTGTTTTGTAATATTGTGCATACATTCTCTATTGACCTCAGGCTAAAACACACACACAACTCCCCCCCCCCAACAAACATAAAAGAAAAAAAGAGTGTTGATCTGAATTAAGGTCAAGCTCTGTTATCTTTTTGTTGAATGACCTTGAGAAACTTAGATATCTTTGGTGAGTCTTTCTCTCCCTCGTATAGTAATTAAATAAGATCATATATACAAAAAGAATATAGCAATCAGTGATCCCCACGAGATTATCATCATTACTTGCAAATTAAGGAAAAATAACAATAATTAGAGAATCTCCAATCTAGTAGAATTGGTAAGTAATGTAGCTGAAGCCCAAACTTCACCTGCAGGCAGCCTACTTATGTAACAAATCCTCACATGTACCACACAAATCTATAGTAAAAAAAAATTTTTTTTTAAATTCCAAATACATTATAACTTATGCTTTAAAACACATATTGCACAGCAGGGTTTTTTTAAATTTTTATTTTTAGAAAGCAGGATTTATTGAGAGGACAGAAAAACTCCCACAGTGGAAGGAGACCTGAAGGGGTTGCCCCATAGCAGGTTTTCAGTAAGTGTCTATGAAGAAAATAAATAGGCCGGGTATGGTGGTTCAAACCTGTAATCTCAGCACTTTGTCGGGGTTGAGGCAAGAAGATTGCCTGAGCCCAGAGGATGGAGACTAGCCTGGGCGACTTGATGAGAACTTATCTTTACAATAAATCAAAAAATTAGCTGGGCGTGGTACCACATGCTTGTAGTTCTGGCTACTTGGAAGACTGAAGCAGAAGGATCACTGGAGCCCAGTGGGTAGAAGCTGGGGTGGCCGTGAGCGTGGCACTGCACTCCAGCCTGGGTGACGGAGTGAGACACCAACTTAAAAAGAAAAGAAAAGAAAAATAAATAGAGTTTGTTTAACAGAAGAAATAAATTGAAAGAATAGGTGTATAAAAATCAAGGCCAAATTCATACTACATATTCAGAATTTCTCCAAGTCAAATCATACTCCCCATGATAAATAATTTACAGTGAAAGTCTGCTTGATGAAATTAGCCTCTGTGGCACTCAATCCTATTAGATTATGGAGCTTGGGCTCTCAATATAATTGCATAGATTCTTCTGAAGCCACATATCCATGCTGGGGTGGAAGTTTTACAAAGACCTATTGCTCAGCTATGTTTGACTCAGTAGAGTACAAATGCTGTGTGCTAATTAGATGCTTAGCAGTTGTATCTTTAAAACTTTTGTAATAACCCTTCAAAGCCATAAAGTCAATTATGGATTTGAATATCCTTGTGACCAGATGGTGAGCCTGTCATGGAATAAATGAAAGGTTATGGCCTTATAAATTACCAAGAGAAAAGTTCTGGTAAGAGGGAAAGTTAATCCAGAATCAAGGTATAATTCTTCAATCCTCTAAAATAGCAGAAATTTTCAAAATGTCAGTTAGGCTCATCTTCCAAGATGTGCTACCATGATACTTTCCTGCATTAAGGAAATTAGATGTCTTTTTTTTTTTTTTTGGCCTGCTTTCAGGAAATGAACAATAAATTTCAGAGTTAATTACTGGCATCCATTTCAATGACACACTGTACACAGATTGTGTGAATATAACTTTTTTAAAAAGTGTATTAACTGGATTAATATGATTGTTAAGGTTTGCTATTAGTTTGTTTGATGCTGATTTGCTTAGTAAAAAGTTACACTATGAAGTGTGGGAAATCTCATTCACTGGCAACATAAAAATGTTTATTAAGTAATCAAAATATTTGGTACCAATTGGTTTTAAATACCATGCACACCATTTTAGTAATTTAGTGACCTTGAAGAAATTACCTGATCCTTCTGTGAAAATTTTATCTGGAAAAAAGAAAATTGGTAGAAATAACTGCTATACTTGCATTCTGTGATGAACATACAGACTAATGATGTAAACATGTCATGCAAAAAATATATATATATCTTTATTGTTATTTTCTAGTTTACACATTTTCTTCTTAGTATGTATTCGTAAAGAACATATTTTACATGATTGGCTAAATAGAAAAGCTATCTTTTTAAAAATTACATTTTTTAATTAAAGGTATACTTTTATTTTTACTTTCTTATTTCAAAAATGTTATATATTCACATCAATTGAAAGCTACTGCAGAGTGTCCTATGCACCCCTCACCTAATTTCCCCCAATGGTTTTATCTTATAATAGTACAACATCACACTGATAATAGTACAACATCAAAACCAGGAATTTCACATTGGTACAATGTGCAAGTGTAGTTCTGTTTTAGGTTAGCAAAAATGGCCTGTCCAAGACATATTCATTTTCAAATTTCAACATCTACAAATATGACTTAGCCGGGCGTGGTGGCTCAAGCCTATATAATTCCTGCACTTTGGGAGATTGAGGTGAGAGGCTTGCCTGAGTTCACGGGTTCGAGGCCAGCCTAGGCAATTTGGCAAGACCTCATCTCTATAATAAATCAAAATATTAGCCGGGTGTGGTGGTGTGTGCCACTTGGAAGTCTGAAGTGGAATGATCACCTGAGCACAGCAAGTCGAGGCTGCAGTGACTGTGAGTTTGTCACTGCACTCCAGGCTGGGCCACAGAGTGAGACTCCAATCCAAA
>NW_007246024.1:59865-72541 GCF_000164805.1 Carlito syrichta
AAAAAAAAAAAAAAAAATATATATATATATATATATATATATATATATATATATATATGACTTTATATCTCAAAAGTGTGACTATGACTTACATGCAAAAGATGTAGACAAGGGGCTTCAAAGGAGAGACTTAAATTGTACTGTTACAGTAGGCCTTCACAAACATCAGTAAGAGAGAAACCAAGGGAGATTATTCAAGCATGGAGGGGAATGCTATACAAATAGGAAGGCAAAATAAATGTGACCACAACTAAGGAGTGCTAACAACTACCAAAAACTGGAAGAAGCAAAAACAAATTCTCCACTAGAATCTCTAAAGGAAGCACAATTCTGCCAAACCTTGGTTTTAGCCCAGTGATACTGATTTTGGACTTCTGGCCTCAAGAACTGTGAGATAATATATTTTTGTTGTTTTCAGCCATCCTAGTTTGTAAAATTTGATACAACAGCCACCGGAAACTAATATACCACCTATCTCATGTTAGCACATGGCAAAATTTGTGTAACTACAACTGCAATTAAGATACAGAACTATTCCTATAATCACAAAGATCTTCCTAATGTTCACTCTTTATAGTCACAACAGTCCCGCTTTCCCCCACCATCTTTTGTCTCTGGGATATACTAAGCTGCTTTCTATCTCTACAATATTGTTATTTTGAGAAGTGTATATAAGAAATGGCATGACTGTTATGCCCTTTCAGGGTGGTATTTTTATTTAACATAACGCCCTTGTAAATCTGCCTTGTGAATCATAATGCTCAATCTGTACTGCTGTCTGTAGCAATAGTTCATTTCTTTTGATTGCTTTGTAGTGTTCTATGGTATAATCATAATTTAATTATTCACTTTTTGAGATGCATTTTGGTTGTTTTCAAATATTGACTATAAAAAAGAAAGCTGCTATGAATGTTCACACACAGATTTTTATGTGGAAGTAAAGTTTCATTTTCTGAGCTAAAGGTTCAGGAGTGTTAATTCTGGGTTTTATTACAAGTATATTGAAGTTATAAGAAACTGCCAAGTGTCTTCCAAAGTGAATGTACAATTTTACATTATTCATCACAATATATAAAAATTTATTTTTCTGTACTCTTGAGATCATTTGAGATTGTCAGTTTATAAAAAGCAATTGTTCAAATGGATACGGAATACTATCTCATCGTTATCCTAAATTCTATTTATCTAGTGACTGGTGATGTTGAATATATTTCCATATGCTTATTTGCATCTGAATATCTTTTCATTTAAATGTTTCTTCATGTTGTCTCCCCAATTGTTTTTTGTTTTTTTTTTGTAGCTGCCTAGGCTGGAGTGTAGTGGTATGCTCCCAGCCATCCCAGCGTCAACCTGCTGGACTCCAGTGATCTTTCTGCCTCAGCCTTCCAAGTAGCCGGAACCGGCTAAGTTTTTATTTGTTGTAGAGATGAGATCTTGCCGGGTTGCACGAGCTAGTCTTTTTTAAGCCACAGGCTCCGGCAATCCACTTGCCTCAGCCTCCCAAAGTACTGGGTTTACAGGTTGAGCCACCGAGCCCAACCTACCCCCACAATTTCTAATTGCCTTGTTTATTTTCCATTGCTAAGTTATGATAGTAATTGATGTATTATAGATATGTGTCCTTGGCCAGACAGGTGGTGTGTATATTCCTCCAGTCTCTAGGTTACTTCTTCATTGTGATCTCCCTACATTTTTCTTTTTCATTTCTTATTGAACTGGTTAAAATTTCCAGTACCATGCTGAATAGCAGTGGTGAGAGAGAACACATCTGCCTTATTCTTGATTTACACCTCCAAAATTAAGTACAATGTTATCTGTAGGTTATATGTATTCATTCAAAGTCAGGTTGAAGAAGTTTTCCTAGTTTTCTTAGAACATAACTCATGACAAGGTGTCAAATTATTTGCAGCATCAATTGAAAGTATTGTTGTTAGCTTGTGGAGAGTAACACTGAATAATTTTCTTTCTTCTTTTTTTTATTTTAAAGATGTGGGGTACAATTCAGGGTTTGGTATACAAATGTTCATTATGCAGGTATCCTTGTTGATGGGGTGTGCCCCTCCCTCCCCTGGCAGTTTTCCTCAACTGCCAATCCCACCCCCTCCCCTGGCAGTTTCCCACTACTGCCAATCACTTTCTTATAGTATTATGATAATTGTTCAAAGTCTACTTATGAGTGAGAACATAGGGTATTCTGTTCTTTGCTTCTGTGAGACATCACTAAATGTGAAATAAACCTTGCAACTTTAAAGTAAGCTTTGTCTAATTTTAAAGTTTATCTGGTCACGTTGTCTATTTGTTGATCTATTACTTTGATATTCCAATATTTGAGTTTTTAGTTCATTACTGATATATTTTTATTCAGTTGTTTACATGGGATGAGTCCCACTTAAGGAAAAGGAATCCCTTTAGGAAGTCGGCAAATGCCATTTTAACCTCAAAAGTAGGGCAGTGTACATTTCTGGATTACTATTCACTCCTGTCCCCCACTTTCATCACCCCCGTCTGGGTCTGCACCAGCCACATCGCCACACTTCTTTAGCCAAAACAACGTTTCAGCTGCCCTTTCCAAAACACACGTTTTCCCGGGCCGCGCAATCCATCAGGTGAGAGGCAGCCGCCAGCCAGGCTCCTCAGCGCTGGCCTCAAACGCTTTTCCCCAGCGAACTCGGTCTAAGTCAGGTCCCGCCAAGGACTCGGGTTCAGCGGCGGGTGGATGACATTTCTTCCCTCCGGGCCCCGCCCTCCGCGGCCTGGGGCGAAGCGGGAATGAAGGCTCCACCGGGGATGACACCCAGCCGGTGACCGGAGCGCAGCGCGGCGGCCCGAGCGCGCGGGGCGATCGAGGGGGTCCCCCGCCCGCTCCCCGCGCCGCCTCCAGCGCGAGCGACAGAACCATCCATCCGGGCAGGGCCCTCCTAGGCCGCCGCTGACATCACACCCGGAGCGGAGGTCCCGCGCCCAGCTTCGGGCTCGGCGAAGCGTCGATGCCCTGCGCCCGTCCCCGTGCGCGCACGGCTGCGGCGGGCTGGCTGCAGGCGGGAGGCGGCGCCGGGCGCCTAGCAGCCCCGGGCCGGGAGGTGGCTGGCGAGCGAGGCGGCGGCGGATGGAGGCCCCCGGCGGGCGATGGTAGGAAACCCAGGCCGGCGCGCTGCCTGCAGCCTCTCCCGCCGGCGGCGCGGATCCTCGGCACCAGGTGAGTCCAGGAGCCGGAGGCACCGGAGCCGGGGCTGTGGCCGTGCGAGGTGGGTCCACGGGCGGGTCACGGGGTCGGCGGCGCGTGGCTCAGCTCTTTGTGTCTCACCGCTGGGTTGGAGACCCTCTAGGATTAGGGCTCTGATCTTAGCAACAAAGGCCCTTGCAGGAAGTCTCAGGACTGCTTCCTGTGTGCAGGGACAAAGGATTGTTTTCCCCTACCAGAGGCGTCTTGCTTCTCTCCAGCCCTCACGGTAGTGATCGGGGAATTCGCGGATAACAGAGTAGCCCAGGAAGGGGACTGGAACCTAAACGCAAGAGGAAGTTGTCACCGGGAATCATCCTTACCCTGGAGTCGTCCCATGGGCCACAGAGCTCCTCCAGCACAAGTGTTTGGCTTTAGGGGATAGGGCGCCAGAGTAACCTTTTACAAAATGAAATGAAATGAAATGAAATTAAAATAAAAGTCCCTGGATCTCCGAAATGGCCTGTGTTAATGTCTAGGAAATTAACGGTTGAGAGCATACAAATATTTTCGTTTTTTAATGTCCTCTGAGCTGAGCTAAACATAGAGAAAACAAGGCAATTTACAATTGAAAGCAATTTCAGAGTACTGATACTCTCTGGTTGACTCCAGATGGGGAAATGTTCAGGGTATTATTTAGATATAAAATAATATGCAAAATGTAATTGTTCAGCTGAATGAGTTTTAGAAAATGTACGCACAGAATGTTTACATCGCCCCGGAAATTCACGGTGACCCCCTTTATACAACGCTCTCTCAAAAGTAGACTTTTAGAAAATTTGTCACCATAGATTAAGTTTGCCTGTTCTTAAAAGCTTTATAATTAGAATCGTACAGTATATATTATTGTATCCTGCTTCCTTCACTTTGTAAAATGTCTCAGATTCATCTGTGGTTTTGAGTCAGTGAGTTGTCCCTTTTTGTCGCATAGTAGCATTCCATTATATGAATATGCCGTAATTTGTTTTAGCATTTTATTTATTTATGGACAGCTAGATTTGTTTCTACACTTTGCCCTTTATCAAATTAAGTCGCTAGGAGCATTCTTGCACCCTATTTTTGTAGATGTTTGTTTTCAGTTTCCTTAAGAATCATTGTGTGTGTTTTTGTGTTTGTGTGCGTGTGTGATGGTAATCGATTTCTGGGTTATGCAATGAGTATAGTTGACTATTAAGAAAGAAAAAAAAAGCAGCCGGGCTCGGTGGCTCAGTCTGTAATCCCAGTACTTTGGGAGGCCTAGGCGAGTGAATTGCTTGAGCCTGAGGGTTCGAGACCAGCCTGCAACTTAGTGCGATCTCTTCTCTACAATAAAATAAAATAAAAATTAGCCGAGTGTGGTAGCTCGAGCCCAGCAGTAGTCACTGGGGTGACCGTGAGTGTGCCATTACGCTCCAATCTGGGCGACGGAGTGAGATGCCAACTCAAAAAAAAAAAAAAAAGAAAAGAAAAGAAAAGAAAGAAATGAACAAAGGGCACCTGTTTTTGGAAGTGGTTGTACCGGTTTTTACTCTGACCGGCAACATATTTCATAGCTAACTGTTCCACATCCTTGACCACACTTGGTATGTCAACATTTTAAATTGTAGCCATTTTAGTATTTTCATTTTATTTATTGTACCCCCTGCAAAATATATTTTTATATAGACCAAAATATAATTTTTTAGTGGTTGGTGCTTTTTCCCTGTTATATAGCATATTTTTGCATACCACAAAATCATAAATATATTTTGTTTTGTTTTTTTCAGAAATGTTATTGTTTTATCTTTTATATTTGGGTCAGTTTATTTATTTTTTTTTAGTTTTTTCATATGAAATTTAGTAAGTAGTTTCAACATACTAAATTTGCATAGTGGTCTTCATTGGAAAGCATTTGACCTTAATTGTATGGTTCTGTATCTGGAATAACAATTTTGTTTAATTGACTTCTGATTTATATAACGTTATGCTAATTCTTCAAATTGTATTGTTTAGTACAGTTTTACAGAAATTCTTGAAATCGGGTGATGGGGGGTCTAAAAATTTTCTTCCCATTGAGGATGTTTGGGTATTTTTAACTTCCTTTGTACACGCACATATATTTTAGAATCAGTTTATTAGTTCTTATAAAAAGTCTACTGGAATTTCATTTGATCCGCTTTGCATTTCCAGAAAATTTGAGAGCTAATAATACCTCAACAATTATAAATCCCACAAACAATGGATATGATAAACTATTCAATTTACTTAGGCCTCAAACATTTTCTGCAATGTTTTATAATGCTCAGTGTGTCAGACTTTGTACATTTTGTGTTAAATTTAATTCAATGCATCTTACATACTTTAACTTTTGTTTTCCAATTGTTTGTTGCAGTTAAAAAAATAAAATAAAATCTTGAATACCTCCCTTGTATCCTGAGACCTTACTCAGTTTGCATACATACACATATATTTAGTTGTTCAGTTCTTAAAATGTGTGTAAACACTATCATTTTGTCTAAGAATAAATATAGTTGGTTTTCCCCCCACTCGATTTTGTTGCCCTAGTTTACAGACCAAGTTTAGTAAGATGCTAAACAAGAGTGAGCAATGGGTATATTCTTAATCTCAGCAAGATATTATTTAAAATGTCACTACTAAGTATGCTTTTAGTTGTGAAGAGCACACTTGACTGGAAAAAAACTTTCTTCTTTTTGTATTTTGACTGAGAGTTATATTATGAATAATTGATTTTGTTTTTATATGTATTATGGTAGTCATATGATATCCTTTATACAGTTATTGTGGTGAATTACACAGATTTATATTTGAATATTAAAACAACTTTGCATGACTTGGATGAACTCAATTTATTCATAATATATTGACTATATATATAGCCAGATTTTATTTCTAATATCCTGTTGGCAGTTTCTTTATTATGTTGAGTGGCATTGGTTTGTAGAAAATGAATTAAAGTATGTTAGAAAGTGATATTTTCTTTGTTTTCTGGAAAATGTTTTGTACAGTATTTATTATTTATTATTGTCTTCTGAAAAATGTTTTGTACAGTATTTGTATTTATTAAACGTGTGGTAGAATACAACAGTGAACTAATTAGGGCTTAATATTCTCTTTGAAAGACTTTTGATAATAATTTAGTTTTAAGTAGATATGAATAGACATTTGCTATTTTTTTCTTTTATACATTTTAAGAAATTGTGCTAATTAATGAATATGGATTACATCTAAATTGTTGAATTTTTGTCATTAAAATGTGCATAACAATACCTTTTAAAATTGTAATACTTGTAGAGGCAATAGTCATATTCGCTCATTGATAATTTTAGTAATTTTATTTTCTAGTCAGTCCTTTGCTAGGGATGTTTCAGCTTTAACATTTTTCTCAAAAAGTTACCATTGTTTGTGTTTATTTTCTTTCTTGTTTGTTATTTTTTAAGTTCATTTACTCACATTATTAGCTTTATTTTTTCTTTCATCTACTTATTTTGGCTAATTTTAGCTCTTTATTTTCTAGCTTCTTAAAATGGAAGCTTAGATAATTGCTTTCAAATGATTCTCTTTCCGAAGTAATAATCTATCCATTTCCCTCTCCTCTGCTTTTATTTTTTCTAAAAGAATATGCTAATACTTTGTTTACTTCAGGTTAAATATTGTCTAATTTTTCTCATGATTTCTTATCTGATCAATCATTATTTAGAAATGATTTACATAATTTTTAGTCATTTTTTATTTTTTAATATGTACCTGTCACTGATGCATAATTTAATTCATTTTCCAAAGATTATGCTGTCTATGTAAAATGTATTGAGGTGTGTTTTGTTGACTACTATATGATCGATTTTGGTAAATTTTACATATGTACCTGAAAATAACTTTTTTGTTTACATTTATTATATTAACTATTTCATCAATGTAAATTAACTTATATTTGGTGATAGTATTATTCAGAGATGATTCTTATTTTTTTTACTTGTTTAATCAATTACTTAGAGGAAGATAAAAATACCCAACTATGGATTGAAGACTTAGCATTGTCAATTATTATTTTATATTTTCATAGTACTATTTTGAAAGTCAAGTGTTATTGGATTATCTTCTTGATTAATTAATCACTTTATTATTATGAAGCATCCCTCATTATTTCTGGTAATACGCCTTTTGAAGTTCGCCTTGTGTGTGATATTAATATAACTTCTACAGCTTGCTTCTTTTCTTTTTAAAATCTATAAACCTTCCTTTTTACTTTCTCTTACCAATAATATTATGACAGAAACTTTTCTTCCTTCTGAACAGTTACTTTATGTATTTATTCCAATCAGCTTTAGGCAGGAAACAGAAAACAAACAAAGAAAGGTCACATAATGCACCTTTAACCTAACACTTGTTACTTTGAGATGATAAGTGATGCCCTAAAGTATGATGGAAAGATTTCTAAACTGCATATAAGAGATTTAACTGTCAGAGGACAGAGGGGGTCATGAACCTTCTGACATTGTTTACAATTTCAATATTGTTGTATGCATATATTTTTCTGGGTAGAAGATCTGAATTTTCTCCAGAGGACTTCTGACTTTCCTAAGCTAATAATACACAATTGAAACTATATTCTTAAATTTTCAAATAGAATTTGTGTGGACAATGTCTTTCAGTCACAAGATGTAACTCCAATGACTTTGCAACTAGTATTACTCACTGAAAATTAATTTATTTTAACACTTTAACCAACAATGATTTATTTCTCAAATTTTTGTTTCTACAATTTATGCCTCAGCAGTTTTTACAGACTCAACTAACTCTTTTTTCTATTATGAAACATAATGTAAAACGCGTTTGAACAAAAGATTTGTTTATGCTTTCTCCTATATTTATTTGACAGATAAACATTGTATCTATTTATGATGTACAACTTGATGTTATGATATGTGTTTACATTGTGGAATGGCAAATCAAGCTATTTGCATGTTCATTACCTGAGATACATAGTCCTATATAACTTATTTTATAAAACAGGGACTGGATATCTATTTAAATTATTTATATTATGTTGAAATTTTAAAATGCAGTGACTGAAGATCTTTGTGATTTTTCATTTTTGATTAAAGTTCAAAATTCATGAGAAACTTGCTTTCTTATTCAGAAAGATCCACACAAATTTGAACTGTTATTTCCCTGGAGCTGAGTAACTTTACTTCTGAATACCTTGCTATTGCTGGAAATGTATTTTTTTCAGTTAATAATTTAAAACAAAACAAGCTGTGGAAGATCTAACATGCATGAATGGAAACAATATGCAATTGTGTTGGAGGAAAGCAGAAGAAATAATTTAGGATGAAAATAAATATTAATTTTTAAAATAATGTGAAAATCTATCATTTTAAAAGAAATTAGAATTTACAAATATTGAATTCATTCCTAAGCTATGAACCTACTACCCTATCCAGCATAAACTAAGTTTTTCTTTCAGTGTAAGGATTGTTGGATTTATTTTCAGATTTGTTTTTTCTTTCCTGTAAAATACAGATACTTCCACAAATTATAACAGGATGCCACTGCTATACATTACTTCCTCTCTAGTTGTTTTCCAATAGTATTAATAAAATGTAAATTTTTAAAATAGAACATATTTGTACCCCAATATCATGATAACTTTCCAGTATTTTAATATTTTCAATGAGATCTGAAATTAACATGCAAATTGTGACTCACAGTAATTTGTTGGAACTTTTTGCTTTTTTTCTAGCTCTAGTGCTAAAAATTAATAAATATATGTGTACTCTTCAAGAGAAAGGAAATGCTCAAAATAATGCACTTAGGCAGCTACCTATCAACATGTACTCAAACTTAGCAAATTACAATTTGTGAATATAACAGTGTTATAGTATTACAGACAAAAGAAATGCAAGTTTTAGTGTTGCAAGAATACATTTGTTGGCTGTTTACAGTGGCTCAGCCTGTAATCCCAGCACTTTGTTGAGTGGATTGCCTGAGCCCGGGGGTTCAAGACCAGCCTGAGCAATTTGGCGAGACCATGTCTTTACAATAAAAATTAAAAAAAAAATTAGACAGGTGTGGTATCGTGTGCCTGTAGTTCAGGCTACTTGGAAGGCTGAGGCGGAAGGATTGCCAGAGCCCAGCAGGTTCATGCTGGGTTGGCTGTGAGTGTGCCACTGCACTCCAGCCTAGGCGATGGCGTGAGACTACAATTCAAAAAAAAACAACAAAAAAATACATTTGTTTTACAAATATGTACATTTTGTCTCAAAAATCTTTAACGTTTCTGACTCTCAAAATATTATGTTCAAATTAGGCAAATAAAAATAGCCATAATTTTATATTTCCTGTGAGTTTTCTATAAGGACAAAAACTTTACCTTAAAAAGGAATATGTTTACTAGCACGTAAATTAGGATAGTCATTCCTAGTAGTTAATTTGGCTAGGAAACCTCTGATTTATAGACCATATAGGAAGACTGTTACAGATTCTTCTTTAAATTGTCTTTTTTATCCATTTACCATTCATCAACAAAACAAAATAAAATTAAAGAATCTTTAAAAAGTAACAAAGAATTAAAGCATATCTTGTTGGTACAGTTACTGTTAAATTATTCATGTAGCTACCTATGACCTTTCATCACTGAGCAAGTTTGAAAATGATTATGGTGCTGACAATGTTTTATTTTTCCAGAAGGAGTTATGCTTTAATTAGCTCTAACAGGAGAAACTATCTTTTCTTCCTCTCCTCCTCCTTCTTTTTATTTCTTTTATTTATCTCCAGTTCTCCTCATCCTTTTTTTATTATTTTACTTCAAGAGTTGTAGTATGCATATAATTAATGTGCCGACTACAGTCTGAACCAGAGAGATTTACAAGAACTCTTTCAGTAGTAGTGTCAAGTTTATTTTTCTGGTGGTCAATACTGCTTAGCTCTTCAACAAGCACCAATTTCAAGAGGTTTTCTAGCTCAATACCGTTTTAACCTAAGTTGTTTTTTTTGTTTTGTAAAGCAATTGCCATGCTCAGGCATTGCTGAATTTTGGGGGGGTTTAGGAGTAACATGTAGTTGAAGCTCTCGTTCCGAAGCATATATTACTCAATATTTCACTATTTTTGTTTAATTTGGTAGGCTACAAGTTCAGAATTGTTTTAAATAAATATGTTAACTACAATGCAAAAAATTATAATCATTCTATAATACTATTATAAATACAAGGATAAAACTCCTAAATATGAAATCTGTATCAATTTTTTATTTTCTTCTCTCCTTGTCTTTCTATGAACAACTATAGATGTTACATCATTATTCAACTTATTAATTCATAATGTTCTGTATAGTAAACAACATCAAAAACCCCCAGTTAAACTTTTATTGGCTATTCTGCAGAAAAACTCAATATTCACACGTCAGCAAGTGCCAATCATTTATTTTTTTAAATTGATAAATTGCACAGAGATAAAGAAGGCTATCTAAATCTTGACAATTGTCTTTTTTTTCTCCTAAGAAATGACATGTAAGCTCAGTAAAATGCAATTCCATGACAAGAATAATGGGGCTAATACAGAAATGAATTTATCATACAAATACCTATCCAAAGAATGTAAACATGTCGGTTTAATACATGCAGCATTGAATGTCTGTACTTTTCAAACAACCTTATTCTGCAAAAGTATTCAATCATTATTACAAGGCAGCTAGTAATTCTGTGGGTATGTTTAAAAAAAAAAGTCACATGTAATTTATTTTTTCAGTGATTTTTGGTGAAAAAAGACCTATGGGGTGCTTGAGTAGGCTTGTGCTTTATTTTCTGAGCCTGTGTCCCTATATGTGGTGGTTCTACTATCTCTTTTGATTTGTTAAATTTTAATTGTTTGGAGACAGAGAGCTCAGGAAAGGAGTAAAATTCTACTACTAATTCAGGAGAAGACATTATAATTGGCTATAGTCCTCCCAACAAAAGTCACCGTGAGGTCTTTCCTGGGCCCTCGGACCTCAAGCACCCATATCCATGTAATTTGTATTTTCTTTTTAAGAAAATGCTACATGTTGGTAGTGCCCTAGGCTCCTCTTTTTCTGTTCCTTAATCTAAACTTTGCATTCAGTAAATATATTATAATTTTTGAACGAGTTCAAATTTAGCTCCTCTGAAATAGTCTCAAGGGAACTGGAGTGAATTTTCCCAGTTCTGTTTAAAAAATAAGTCAGCTACACACCACTATATGTTACTTTATGTACATTAACTTACTTGCAATCAGTTTTGTACATACTGGAGAGTCAGGTTATGGAATTTTTTTCTTCTTATATTTAGAAGCTATATGTATGCCAGTTTCTTTCTTCCTCACTCCCTTCCTTCCTTCTTTCTAGAAAAAGAAGATTCAAAAAGTTACTAGTGAGATATATATGTGCGTGTGTGTGTGTGTGTGTGTGTGTGTGTGTGTACATTTTTCCTTTCCTCTAATCTGTCGCTTCAACAACTGAAGTACCAGAAATATTGGTGTCCTTTGTATTGTTTTTAAATAAAATGAAAGTAAATTATATTATATATAATAACTTTCTGTGAATAACTTAACTGGCCAGGTATTTTGTTTCATTTGATTTTTTATTTTGTAATCTATACAAAAGTAGCAAGTATGAAAAAAAAGTTCTACGCTCTCCCTCAAAACATCTAAGATATGGAAATATGTGCAATGGGAGAAAACCACAGAACCACCTTACTCTCCCTGACCGCATCACAGTGTAGGCACATTAAGCATCTGGGTTAAATTGTTATTTTTGTATTTTTCTGAATGAAACAAAACTCTGATACATACATCTAAATATATGACCAATATAAGTTTTGTTTCTGACAATAGTGTTTTCTATAATCAAGTCTCAGACATGTGAAGTAAATGGAAGGTTCTGGAACAGGAAGAACATTATTTGAGAACAGGGTCTGAGTCTTAGTCTACCTATTACCCTGCTTGGATCATTTTAAGGAGCTGGCATGGGTGCTGCATACATTTTTATTTGAGAAACGACCAGGTATTCTTTATTCACAGGTGACCTCTAAACACTTTATACTTCTAAGATGCTTTTAAAAAAAAATTGTATATAACAAATAGGAAGAAAGCAGTAAGTGCAATGAATAAGAGTCCCATGATCATACTTTTGACAAGAACACGCTCATTGGGCTTTTAAGTTGTATTTCTATTTTTTATCCTTTGCAGAATAATTACTATAATTTGCAACCAAATTTTCCTCATAAAACTAATTCAGAGCTTTGAGTTTGAAAAGCAACCAAATACATTTAAAAATATGGCTTTGGCTTACTCGATTACTGCATTTAAGAAACAATTTATTTCCACCATATACTCTCTCAATCTCTTTCTCTCTCTCTATGCTTTTTTCTCTTTCTGTTGCTGACACAAACATACAGATATGCTCAATACTCAAACTATTAATTCTTGTTTTTAGCCTATGTATACTCTTTTTTTTTTTTTTTTT